>NW_004949097.1:12521277-12540760 GCF_000317375.1 Microtus ochrogaster | reverse complement strand
AGATACTTCTACAGATGTTTTAGAAATGTATATATAGAAGAGATACTTCTACAGATGCTATAGAAAGGTGTATATAGAAGAGATACTTCTACAGAAGCTTCAGAAAGGTGTATAAAGAAGAGGTACTTCTACAGATGCTTCGAAGGGTGTATATAGAAGAGATACTGCTAGGGAGTCTGTTTCCCAAATGTTGGCAGAGTCTATTCCTGGGATCCCTTCTGGGCATGTGCCCTCCCAGTGCACTTTTCAAGTCGGCCATCTACACTGCCTGCCCACCTTGTTTTCCTGTCTTTACTGTGACATTTTCATTGAGCTGTTGAAATTGGATGCGTCAGAGACATTACAAGCAATCGCAGTGGTGGTAAGTTAGTTGATATATTTTAAAATACAGCAAGAGGGCCATGTGGGTGTCAGGGGAATAGATTACTCTGCTTAACAACAGTGATTTATCGAACTCCTGTAGGCAGGGTCCAAGGCAAGCCAGGCTGCACACACTGTGGATGGGCAAAGCTGAACCTGCTGCCTCAGAAATCTCTCACCTGGGATCAGAGTGGGAACGGAGACTTATGGGAAGATTAATTAAATGCTTGATTTGGAATGACCCTGAAGGAATGAATTCTATTTCCACATGCCACAGAGGTGACCCTGTGATCCCCTACAGGTAAGACACGCTCTGGAAACAGAGATATTAGCAATTACCCGGACTTACAGCTGTGCTCCAAACACAGCTCAGATTTTCTCCTCCAGGCTGACTGAGTGACTAAGTGACAGGTGGTACCAGGTAATCCCTCCATGGTGTTGATTGCATTCTCAAGTGACAGCTATGGAGCTACAAACTTCAGGACCCAAAGGGCCACATCTGTATCGGGATCTGCTGTGGGCTCCGTGTGTGTGACCATGAACAAGTGTCTGACCTCACTTGACCTCATCCACAGATGAGGGAGAATACTCCCAGCATGCACTTGGTGCAAAGTCAAGCGAACACCACAGTCGCGGAAGACCATCTGCTAACTTCTCCTCTCTGACTGTGGACCTTTGGGTCTGCTTTCTAACAAACATGCTTCATGGTCCCCCTTAAAAGTAATTCCTACATCATTCTCCACCTTTTCTTTTCTTTTTTTTTCCCGTTTCCATTATTCATATTTGTGTGTGTGTGTATATGTGCACTTCTGCAGCAGGTGTGTACGGATACTAGCGTGGGGATGGAATGTGCATGCAGTGAGTGCATGAGAGTGTGAAGACACCTGGTTGATATCAGGGACTTGTCTTGGTATCCAGCCTGCTCCAGGGATCCTGCCAGCTCCCAAAGCTGGAGGTACACACTGGCCACCACACCAACCAGCACGTACTGGTTCTGGGGATCCAAACTCCAGTCCTCATGCTTGAACGGCAGTTACTTCACCCCGGATCTGCCCCCTCATCCCCTCTGCTTTGCTCCTCGTTTGTCTCCCCTGGAAAGTCCTCGTTTGCGCTCCCATGGCGTCAGTCAGACCTTGAACTCTATGGTCCCAAACGAAACTGTGAAAACCACCACCAGCCCGTGCTATGTCATCGAAAGGCTGATTCTGACCTCTCACTAGATCAGGTTCTCCAGCAGCATTTGACCTTCCCAAGTTTCTCATTCATGAATCAACTCTTTCTTGATCCGTTTCTCTCTCCCACTGTCCCGTCTCTCTCCTTTGCAGGAACATCCCAAAGCCCATCTCTGGAACTCTCCTTTCCTTCTTTTTTTCTTTTTTTTTTAACTTCTGAGCTTTCACCCTCTCTCCAGCTAGCTATACACAGAGATCAAGGAACATGGCAATAATCCCCAAATCAACGCCTCCAGAAGTCCCCTGGGGCACTCTCCAGTCTTCATGTCTTCATAGGGTTCAGTGGCTCTTGCATCTGACTCGGCAATTCCCCATTATCCATGCATTCCACATTTGCAAACTTGCCTACACACCAATATGCATTGGTGACCCCAGATCAATACCCATGACACTCTCAGAATCATTTGCAGACATGCGTGGAGCTGCCAAAAGATTTGTGTCACCCGACCCGCAGGCCCAGGTCGTGGTCTGGTGGGGCGGTGTTTCGTCTTACTGCTTTAGCTGGCTGTCACCACGGCAGAACCTTCACCCACTTATTTTTCTCGCACTTAATGCTACATTTTTGTGCATTTGGATGCTTTTGGTTGGTGGTTTTGCTGTCAGAACTCTCTCTAGACACTGAATTGAAGTGCTATTTTGTGTCCCTAAGTTTAAGAAAGCAGAGATTTGCCTGACAAAGAAAATACATATATTAGGCAAAATCCTTCAGGTACAAACTGCAGTGCTGCTGACCAATTTTGATGTCAATAAATCAACAATACACATTAAACAAAGTATCTTTAAACAGAAACACACATAAAATAAGCCATTTCAGACTGAGGTAAAGGTAAGAGCCTGTGGCTGGCTGTTTTGCTTTTCTGACCTTCAGCTTGAACCCCAATATCTGTCTCTCGGTTTTTATTAATCGTACTACATTTGATAATCTGACAAAAATAAAAAAAAAAAAGACCAGAGTGATGTGGGAGTCCCTCTGTATGCTGTGATTATCATTAATGAATAGAGAAATTGCCCTGGCCTGTTGATAGGGCAGAACTTAGGTAGGCAGGGAAAACTAAACAGAATGCTGAGAGGAAGAAGGCAGAGTCAGGAAGACGCCAAGGAGAAGCCAGAGCTAGACATGCTGAAAGTTTGCTGGTAGGGTGACTTCATGGTGATATACAGATTAATAGAAATGGGCTAAATTAAGGTGTAGGAGTTAGCCAATAAGAAGCTAGAGCTAATGGGCCAAGCAGTGATTGAAATAATACAGTTTCTGTGTGATTATTTTAGGGCTGAGCAGCTGGGAACTAACTAGCAGTCTCTTCCAACACCAGAGTTCATGGGAATGTCAGCCTGTGTGTGGGTTCCCTTTTCTCTGAGTCAGTTTTCTGGATGACTTTGTAAAACGTAAGCACACCGGCAGTGAAAATCAACTGTAAATCCCAAAACACACGGCACGGCCTCCCACCCATATCGCCGTCTTAGAAAATCACTGCAGTCTTCCAGCCGCTTAGGCCGACGGCCTCGAAGCTGCCTTTTGCTTCTCACCACACAGTCAGTACACCAGCCGGTCCTGCTGCGGCTCCCTCTGAATTCGCCTCACTTTCTCCATCTTCCTTGTTGCAAACCCGGTCTAGCCTGATTGCTCACCCTGCTCCTACCCTTGGCTTTGGCAATCCCCACCACACAAGGAAACCCCAGTACCTGCTCCCCTGAGAGCTTCCAGCGGCTTCTCAAGATATATAGGGCAAAGGCCAAGTCCTCCCTGTGGCCCCCAGCTAAGCTGTTGCCTCAGTGACTCAGCCACACCTCTGGGCTTTACTTTTGTTCTTTCCCCTGGTTCAGACACCCACAAAGGATTCCTGGGGCCTTGGTCACATCACTTTATCAGAGGAAGAGGCCCTTGCTCCTCCACATCAAACCCCGTCTCTCTCTCTCAAGCATGCTGAGGCCCCTTCACAGCAATTATCTATCACCCAGCACATTCCAAACCTCATTATTCCCAACAGGACGTCGGGATTTTCAGGGCAAGGACTGTTAAATTCTCCGCAGTTTTCTCTGTACCGAAAAAGGATACCAGATACAAAGGCAATATTCAAGAAAGCTGATGGTGGTACTTGATTTCTGTTGTGTGAATGACCGCCTTCCTGCTGACGCGGGACTCTGGGCCGTCTTCGGCATTTTCTGCTCCGTGCAAGCACAAGCAGGCGCCAGCACCACGCTAAGGCTCTAAGCAGATGGGGAGGTTGGGATCGGCTGTCTCTGCGCCTGGGTTTGGGTTAAAGGGATTGCGAATGGCTGGGTTGCCTTAGGAAGGTATCGTCATCCAGCCTCTATTGGCGTGAGCGGATTTTTCTTCATCTCACAAACAACCTGTTTCCTTTCCGACGTGGAGCATGGGGGAGGGGTGTGACACAGACCGCTTTCACCTCCGAGGGCTCTGTTATAGAAAGAGGGATTTCCCTGCTGTCTTGGTCTCCTTTCTGTTGATAAAACACTGCGAAAGCAACTCAGGGAAGAAAAGGAGTTACTTTATCTCAGCCATCACATTTCAGAGAACTCAGGGAAGGAACTCAAGAAGGAACATGGAGCAGAAACCTTCGGGAAGGCTTCTTGAGGGCTCATTTGCAGGCTCGGGCTCAGCTAGCTTTTTTAGCCGGCCTAGGAACACCTGTCCAGGGAAGGCTGTGACCTACTCGGCTGGGCCCGCCTACAGCAAGCCTGCAGGACAATCTGATCTAGGCAGTCGCTCTTGAAGTTGACTCTAGGCTGTGTCAAATTGATAGCTCATGCTAACCAGGACACCTACGTGAGACATTCCCCAGAGAGCTTTGCTCACTCTCCAAAGAAGGCACAGAGGAGTTCGCAGTGCGGGCATGTGGTTGAGGCTCAGCACATCATCATGATAGACTACGAAGGACAAGTCGGGACTGGCACCAGGGGCCAGGTAGACCTTCAAAGGTCTACTCTATCTTATGAAGGCTCCAGAGCATACCCCAAACAGCGCCACCTGCTGGGGAATCACACATCCAACCCTGTGGAACACAGATTCTAACCACAGCAGGCGCTGCCTTCAGGATCAGGTATTGCTTAATAGATTACGCCAATTGCAATGGAGCCATGGGATGCTGAGGAGCCGGCTGCTCTGGCAAGCTTGCTAGTCAGCCAGCCAGAATTACAAGACTCAGACTGGAGGCCACGTGCAAGGAGAATCTAAGAAGCCACCCACAGAGGCCTCATTCTTCAGGCTCAGCCTCCTCCTCAAAAAAATAAAATGGAAAAATAGCCCGCTTCGTCCTCAGGCGGGACAGCCTCCAGGCCTGGAATTGCTCAAGCTTCAGTCACAGATGTGTCACTGTGTCCCTGAGGCTCTGTAGGTGTGCTGCCGGCTGGCCTGTCTACAGCAGGCAGCCCGAGCGCAGAGACTGTGGATATTTCAAAATGAACTTCAATGAGGAGGGGAAAAAAAGAACACAGGTTCTTTGTAAGAAACTGGAAAAGAATTCAGGAACCAAAACTCCGGAGATTAAGCGCCTGTTCACAGTGCGTTCTCTCTCCTCCCATCTTCCGTCTCTATGCGGGAGAAGACAGTTTTAGATGAGCCAGATCCTAACAGACTTTAAACTCTCTTTCCTACTTACTATTTACTAGGCGTAATTCCAGGTCATTAATCTGGCCTTGCCATTTTGTTTTTCCTCAAGGCTACACGGCATTTTAACATATATGCATCCACGCAGCTTACAGAATAATGGCTATCCACTTATCACTTAGACCCATTGAGTTTCCATCATCGAGGTCACCCCAGGTGAGCACGGCGGCACACAGACATCCAAGTGACATTAGCGGTTTTCTAAGGATAAAGCCATGCAAATGAAGTCATGTGATCTAACTATACAGATATTTTTAAGACTTTATAAACGTTGGTAAGCAGTCCTGCAACCCAAAGAATGTGAAATTGGCTCTTCTCCAACGGTGGTTTAGCGTTAAGGCTGCTTAGGTGGATGCTAGGATCCCCCAGCTGCTGCTAGAGATAATCTGTGCCCCCAGAAACTCCAAGGGCAGCATGTAAAGAAGCCAGCCTTGCGCCCCGGGGCCTTCCGGGCTGTGTTTACTCAACCCTACAACTAGGCTAGCTGGGGCATGTGGTGGTCAGGTGACCTGCGTGGGGTCTTGAAGTCAGCAGTGACTCAGCCAAACCCACTCCAGCTCCTGAACCTCGCTGGGATCACAAGGCCAAGAGCAGTCACCTCCCCGAGGCCCAGTATTCGCCTGTAATTGGAAGAGGCTGATTACACTTGAGTGTGTGGATATGAAGGATTTGCGACACATGGTTTAACCTTGTGACTCTGCTAACTGTGCCACTCAGACCCGCGTGCCCGTCTTTTTTCTTGACCTGTGCCCAAACGCAAGCCTGTGTGCTGTGCTCTGAGAGCTTCCTGAAGGGCAGAGTTTGCAGAGAAACTTTGGGGTGCATGTGTCCAGGTGTCCCTCTGAAACTAAGCCTCAGAGACAGGCCTCCCAGCTGGAGTGGTGCATGAGTTTTGGTGCATGCAATTTATGGTCACTCTTGCACGCTGAGCCTGGGAAGATGCAGAACACCCTGGCCAGTGTAAGCAGTTTTAGGGAATGAAGACTAACCACCCCTTAGGGCTTCTTACCCACTTCATCCAGAATGAAGTGAAATGAACCACGTGACCTTGGTCCAGCCAATATGAGCACTGGCATGGAATCAGGGTAGCTAATGCTTCCACAGCTTTGTGGCCCTCAGATGTTCCCTGGGTCAAAGGTCTTCATGGACATTGTGCTTTTATTATGGTTGGGATGCGACATGCCCTCGCAGTGCGTGGGTTTGAACACTTGGTCCCCAGCTGGCGGCATTCTGGGGGAGCTTGTGGGAACGTTGAGAAGTGAAGTCTCATGGAAGCAAGGGGAGCACCATGATCAAGCCATTGGAAGCTGGAGCCTGGCTGGATCCAGTCCTGTTTCCTATGCCTGGCCCACCACGATGTGAGAAGCCCCCGCCGTGTTGCCTGTGCTGTGAAGTCCTCTGTGGCTCCTCCACGGTGACAGACTGAAGCCTGCTGAAGTCACAAGCCATAAATCTTTCCTACCTTAAGGTATTTCTGTAAGGTTTCTATGGTAGTCATGACCCTTAAGGTTTACTTTCAGGCCTTGCTTCCTCTTCTGTCTCGGCTTCCCGATCCGTCCAGAGATGAGCAAGGAGCTTCTCATCTCTTCTGTCACAACCACAGCCACCTCCCTTTGCTGTGGTTGCACCTCAAACCCTGAGTCAAAATAAATGCCTCCTTCCTTCAGTGGCTTCTTGTCAAGTGTTTCCTCACACTGATGAGGAAAGAAATACAAACAGCTTTGTTCTGATACTCACTGGCCACTGACTGTGGGAATTCGAGCCCAGTGTCCCCTGAGGGCCCAAGGGAGCTTCACACACTTAGGAGGAAGTAGAAGAGTGCCCATCTGGTCTCTCAGAACAGAGGGGAAACCGAGTCTATCTAGAAGGGCCTGTCAGCTAGATCTCTGTCAGGCATTCACAAATGAGCTACGAACTAAACCATGTTGTCACCTCAGGGACACATGTGCAGAACACCAGCTTTTAGTAACCTGTAAATACACACACACACACACACACACACACACACACACACACACACACACATAACCTAGTGAAACTCACTGGGGTCTGGGGCCAGGAATTCTGCTCAGTGATTATTTTAAGAGAAAACTTCTGGTTTTAACTGAAGAATGTTAAGAGAAATTTGGTAGGGGTAACTGGCGGTGGGACAGCAAGGAAGTCAGAATGAGGAGCTGGGACTTTAGGGGCACTTGGCTTCTGTTAGGACCTTCACAGATGTAGGAGGAGGAAGGCCACTTGTTGGTTCCCAACCACCTAGCTAGCTTAAACCCGAAATAATCACACAGAAACTGTATTAATTAAATCACTGCTTGGCCCATTAGCTCTAGCTTCTTATTGGCTAATCTCTTACATATTAATTTAACCCATTTCTATTAATCTATGTATCGCCACGTGGCTGTGGTTTACTGGTAAGATTTCAACCAGCATCTGTCTCCTGCGACTCCATGGCTTCTCTCTGACTCCCCCCTTGTTTCTCCCGGCATTAACTTTAGTTCCCCCCCAACACACGACTAGTTCTTTCGGCCCTGCTCTGCTATAGGCTCAAAGCAGTCCTTTATTAACCAATGGTATTCGCAGCATACAGAGGGGAATCCCACATCAGACAGTTTTGCTGGACTCAGAGGTCAGCAAAGATGACAGCCATTTGTCCTGAGACTCAGCATTACAGAGACTCTGAAGGTTGGTGGAACTGTAGCAGGTGTGTGTGTACGGACACTGGGAAGGACAGGGGACTTGAGAACACTGTATGGATAACACTGTCAGTCATGTTGAGTGACTCGTGTCCAGTCCTGTTGTCAGAGAGAGGATTGTGGATTCTTCCGAGGCTGTAATGAAATAAAGATGCAGGTGAGGAGAAAGGTGGAGGGGAACTCATGAGTTCCCGTGGGAGAACTTTGGGGACAAAGATAACCTCTTGGAATGGAAGAATCTACATGTGAATGGAAGGAGACCAGGGCAGACAGAGACCAGACTGTAAATTTACATATGGAACCATCCTTGCAATTCCAGGGGTAAACCCTCCATATTCATGGTGTATGATCTTTAACGTGCTGTTATGAGGATGTTATGCCTATGTTCATTGAGAATATTAGCCTTTAGTTTTCTTTCTTATACTGTCTTCATGCAGGATAATCCTGATCTTATAAAAGGAGTCTGGAGGCATTCCCTTCTCATCCATTTTAGGGGAAGACTTTGAGAAGTATTGTCACCTACTGATCAAGTGTGTGGTAGAACTTGGCCATAAAGTCACATGGTCTGGGCTTTCACGTGTTGGGAGGTTTCTGAGGACTGATTGTCTGGTGAGAGGTGTGTTCGGCATCTCTAGTTCTTCACACTGTAGTCTGGGTAGGGTATGTCTCTTGGAATTTGTGCAGTCTGAGTTTTCCAGTTTGTTGGGTGCTGTTCACAGAAATCACATCACCCATGTTATTTCTATGGCATCGTTGACTATTTCCTCTTCCATTTTTTTCTTAGCTCATCAGTTATTTAAGAGCTGGTTTATTATTTATGAAGAATCCATTTGCTGGGCCAGAGAGATGGTTCACAAGTCAGTACTTGCTATTCTCACCAAAGGCCTGGGTATGGTTTCTTGCATCCATATTAGGAAGCTCACAAATGCTGTAACTCCAGCGACAGAGCAGCTCAAGACTCCTTGTGCCTTCTGAGAGCATCATACATATCCATAAAATAATTTTTAATCTTTAAAAAATATCTTTTTATTTTATGTGTATGAGTGCTTTGCATGCATTTATATATAAATACCATGTGTGTTGTTGGTGCCCAAGAAAGCCAGAAGAGGGCATCTTATTCTCTAGAACTAGAGTTATGGGTGGCTTTGAGTGCTAAGAATTAAACCCAGGTCAACTCAGTTTCATTTATTTTCTGTTTTCTGTTCTCTGTGCTTATTTCTGTTTTAATGTTGTCTATTTCTTTCCATCTGCTAACACTGGGCTTCATTGCTTTTTTTTTCTGGTTCTCTAGGGTAATTTAATATCTAAAAATCTTGCAACTGCTTTCCAACGTTGCTGTACCATTTTGATCTTTTACTGACAAGAGGGTCATTTGTTCTATAATCTCACCCAAAGCAGGAATTTCTAGTCCTTTCATTTGTCACAATTCTACTGTGTAGGAGACATTGTTGTGGCTTTAGCTTCCATTTTCCCCTGGAATAATGAGGTTGAGCATCTTATTGGCCACACACAACTCTTCTTGTATGAGCAATGGTGTGTATTTGCTTTTATTTGGGCTCTTGACTCATATCTGAGCATTGACGGTTTTTCACACTCAAGAGATGATGATACATCATGTTGTCAGCCTTTCCCTAGTGTCATTGGCTTTTGGTTTTTGTCTTCCAAGAGAAAAATGCTTTTAATTTTATAAAATTTAATTTATACATTTTTGATATATAGTTAACAAAATAAGTATTTGTGTGCGAGATGGGTCACGTAGGTGTCTATTGGTTGTTAAGACTCTAAGTAGCTTTGAGTTCAGAGTTGTTCGCTTTACAAACAGCAAACAGCGGAGAACAAAGACAAACACAAAGTCCCAACTACAAAACAGCAGGTTGTTTTTATTTCTATGTTCAAGACGGGGAATATGTAGCCCAGGCTGGCCTAGAACTCACCATGGTGTAGCCTGGGATGACTTTAAACTCACAGCAATCCTCTTGCCACAGACCCCCAAGTGTGTGCTTGTTAGGATTGTAGGCATGTGCTATCATACCCAACTAAAATAGCCATTCGTAAGTCAGCTGAAGTCGCCATTTGTAAGGCAATAGCACTAGGTTCAGTGAAATATTGGAATACTTGGTAACCATACCCCAGAGCAGAGTATGGTGAGATCCAGCCCACCTGCTGAATGTGTGTTGTTCTGCATATACAATCTGGATTTCAGATGTGTGGATGTTCTGGAAGTCTCTGCTAATATTTTTCTCCTACTTGTGGACACCCTGACAGAAGGAAACCGAGCCTCTCCATCTGCTCCAGGGTGCTGCCCCCACATGGCCAGACTATAGGTTAATAAGGTTTGGAAAGAGTAAGTAATTTCGTTGGTATTACTTGGAAGCATAATCGAGTCTCAGATTCAGAAACATGCAAAAGACGCATCCTCTAATTCATTTATGTTAGAAAAATGAAAAAGCATAGTGTTCTCATGGCCTTGCAAATGTACAGGAGATGAAGATGGATACTGGAGGGGCTGCCAAGATCCACTGTCCTTGACATCCTGAGCCCTTGGTTCTGGCTGCCTGGGCTTGAGTGGGTTTTCTTTGACTTTCATCAAATTAATTCCCTTTCTGAGGTTCTTGGGGGGGTTGCTTTTGTCTTCATCAAACTTAGATGCTAATCTTTCTAGTTATTGTGATTACTAAATAATACAGCATGGTGAAAACATCTAATGTAGGGCCTTGCATTATAATTTACTCAGGGTAAACAGTCACTAGATGAATCGTGGGTCTGCATTAGATGGCCAAGGCTTTATGTTTTGGCAAGGTAGCTATTTAAACCAGAGTATTGTATTGAGTGGGCCACAGTCCATCGGTGTCGATTTCAGGGTCATTTTAGTCTTTCATGATGGTTAGCAGGGATGGCAATAAAAATAGACTGGAAAGAATCATGTTTTAGCAAGGGAAGGTTATACCAAAGAAAGAAGGAACTAATGAAGGCAGAGGGCTTTCCCCAACGTCTTCTGTCGCTTCTGGCTGGGTCTTGACCTCTGGAGTAGGTTTCATACTGGAGAGCAAGGGCAGATTGTGTGGGCCGCATGACCTGAGGGAGGGCTTGAACCGAGAGATGCTAATGAGCAGGAAGCTCCGTGCCAGCCAGAGTTGATGCCTTCCTGACTTCTGGCCCGTGTCTAAAATCATTTATTATTTCAACAGAGTTTTCAAGTCACAACAGCGCCCTGGCATTCTGCTGAACAATTCTGAAACCAGTTCCCACTGTCTTCAGTGAGAGAGCCCTGTAGGCATAAAATAGGGGCCAAAGTGATTGTTTCAGGAGTCACTGGGGGAAGAATGAGTAGCCTCATGTGGCGGCTCATGCCTGCATTCCCAGCACTTGGGAGGTTGACATAAGGAGATCACTGCGAGCTGTAGGTCAAAATGGGCTTCATAGTGAGTTCAGAACAGTCTGGGGTAGAGGGAGACTCTCTTTCTCTGTCTCTATCTATCTCTCAAAAAATGTTAAATTAGCTGGGTGCCATGTCTCATATTGGTAATCCCAGCACTAGGAAAGTGGAGGCAGGAAGATCAGAAGTTCAAGGTCCTCCTCAGCTACTCAATGAGTTCATGACAGCCTGGCTATTGAAGACCTTGTATCAGAAAGAGACAGACAAACAGACAGACACAGACAGATAAATAGGCAACTTATTGAGTCTGTGGACTGAGCAGGGGAACTGATGTGGGAGGCGTCACAGAATGAGAGCTACCGGGCTCCATGAGTCCCCAGCCTCGCCACTCAGCCATTAGACAGTGTCAAGAGAAAAAGATTAAAGCCCATCAGAGGGAAAGAGCTCAAGGTTTTGGGGTCTCTAAGTCTCGGGTTAGCACTTGTTCAAGGCGTTAATGGTGGTGAAAGGGACTCAATGCACTCATGAGTCTTTTTCCAATAGAAACTGGTAAGTGATATCAAACCCCACACCAGACTCTGATGTCTCCAGTTAGCCTGAATGTTATTATACTTAAAACTAGTATTCTAATATTTTTAATGTATTCTTTCCCACAGCCTTGGTATAAAGAATTAGATTCAGCGGCCAGGAGGCTGGAGGGAATAACAGAGACATATTATAGCATTTCCGCAATAATGACTTTGCTGAGCTGAACATCGCTTGTCACATGGCCCTGATTCTCTTAGACAAAGTGTCCCAGCCTGTCTCTCTATGGCTGACTTATGTTAAGGTGAGTCTCCCATCTCTAACCCACGAGTTAGGAATGGTTACTTGACCACCAGTCCACAAACACATTGCAAAATTTAAAGTCTCCACAGCCTGAAACCCCTCCTTCCCCTGAATGCTGTCAAGTAGCAAGGCCACAAGGTTGTCTCTTCACCGTCCCATCTGTTGGGCCAATGTAGGACTTTTAGTGGTATCATGGCAAAGACAATAAAGGCTTGGGAACTTGAAACATCTTAAGTGATTAAGTATGACGAGCGGGTGGGGGAGGAGGGCAGAAAATGAAAGGAAGAGAGATCCGGCGAGGCAAACACCCAGACAACAGCAGGAAATCTCCTAGTTGGTGCGCTCTTTTTTTCTTACAGAGTGAACCTCCCGGCTTCCTCACAGGGGGGCATCATCTGCCTGAGCACCCCGATCTATAGGCGACTTCCTCGTTGATGGCTCTCTGGGCGTATTGTCCCTTGTTAGTGCCCACAGCCTCTGAGAACCCGAACAATGGGAAGCCACATAGACAACAGTAGGATGGGGCGATGATGCTGCAGAGAGGAGATTAATAGTGGCTTCATTTGATCCGGGCCGACTTTAGGGTTTCAGTAGAGAGGCACATTCGTGCATCGGTCACCTTTATATCGCTGTGAGGGACACACTCACAGAAGCAGTTCATGGACGGAAAGGTTGTTTTGGGTTCCCGGGTATCACAAGGCTTAGGCCATCACAGGAGGGAAGACATGTGGACCAGCTCAGCCGATGAGTTAGGGAACCGCAGAGCAGAGATAATACACCCCTGTGTGACTCTCAGTTTTATCTCACCTGCCAAAGTTGCCAGGACATCCCCAAATTGCACCACCACTGGGGACAGCGTGTCTGAAGCACAAGCTTGTAGGACATGTCAGGTCCTTGCAACAACCCATGAAGCAGCTATGCACTTGCTTTATGGCAAAGTCACATTGGAAGGCAGTTAGCAGATGAGAAAAGCAGCTGACAGGCAGAGGATTAAAGGTCAAGCAAAGCAGACGGGCTGTAGAGCAGGAATGCGCTTCCCAGGAAACTCACAGCAAAGGGGAAAGTATAGATCCTGTGGAGTCAATAATCCCCAGCAGCCGCACAGAGACCCTCCTGAAAGCTCGCAGTGGGAGCAGTCTTCTTCTTGTGGGCAGTTTTTCCTAGGCTGATTGGAGAGAAGGGACAGATGAGAGAGAGGCAACAATTAGTAATTCGGTGAGAAAATTAGATAGATAAATTAACAATAAAGGTATAATATCACGAATGTACAGACCAAAACATCTGTATCCTAATTGTTCAGGTCCTGGGTGTCCCCAACCAAGACCACAAGGGGTCTGCGTGGCCTGAGCATCTAGCCATCATTGATGTCACTCAGACGACCTGTCCTGAGAGCCGTTCCTTACTGGCAGCTGAGACTGTGTATAAACAAGGAGCCCTCTGGCTGTCAAACTCATCTTCCGCCTATCAGTTACCCAGCTGTCTTCCCACACAGCACATGAGCCTCAGCGGGACCTGTTAAACATCAGACTGCTGTTGCCTGGAGAGCTGTGAGTCCCTCCGTGTGTCTCAGAGCTTGGATGCAGCATATCCTCTGACTCAGCATCTTCTACCAGCACATCTTGCTGTTCCTATTGGTGAATGTTTAACCCCCAAACCAGCATCCTCTGCTAGGGGGCATCTGTCTGTCATCTACCCTTCCAGCCAGCAGTGAAATGGGCTTCTACCATTTTCTGCAAACACTCCAAGGTGGGAGTCTCTGGAAGGAGACGCTAAGACAAATTTGGGATTTGGTGTGTTCATTACCAAGGATGTCCTCTTCAGGAAAGATGAAGTCTTTGGTTAGACCAAGAAATATGATGGGGGTCGGGAGCAAGGTGAATAACCTTGCAGTTGCCTGAAGCTCAGGACTCTAGAAGCACTTTTGTCAGTCATGGGCATGAGTCCTCTTGTAGGATACAGGCAAGATGACCTCCACGTCGAATGAAGACACTGAAGGAGATGAAATCTAGAGGGGGTCAGCTGATCACACTGCCTACAACTGGGCATCAAATTATTTCTTCAAGTGAAAATGGAGAGATGTCTGATGACAAATAATAGAAAGAGGAATAGGTAGATTATGGATAGGAAGATGGATGGATGGATGGATGGATGGATGGATGGATGGATGGATAGATAAATAGATAAATGGGTAGATAGATAGGTGGATAAATAGACAGATGATAGCTAATGACAGCAGGATAGATTATAGATGGATGCATGATATATATGATACATGTATATATATCATATATTGATAGGTAGATAGAGAAATGATAGATGCATGATAGACAGATGACATATTGTAAATAGATGATTGCTAGATGATAGACATATAGTCTAGTTGACTTTCTTGGATCACCAGCCCCCAAATCATGATGGAGATTTATTACTATTATGAATGCTTGGCCTTATTTTGTGCTTGTTTCTTGCTAGCTCGTATAACTTAATTTAACCTGTTTCTCTTCCTCTACATTTTGCCTCGGGCCTTTTTACCTTTCTTCATTCTGTATGTTCTACTTTCTTGCTTCCTCCATTTCTGTCTGTCTGGCTCCGGGTGTCTCCTTTTCTTTCTCCCTTATTCTCTTCTCTCCCAAGTCTAGATTCCTCTTCCTACTTATTCTCTCTGCCTACCAGCTCTGCCTATCCCTCTACTGCTATTGGCCATTCAGCTTTTTATTAGACCAATCAGGTGCCTTAGATAACCAAGGTGAAACAAATGCAACACATCTTTGCGTAATTAAACAAATATTCTATTCCACTTCCAAATAGATTATAGATAGGTTGGTAAATTGATAGATAATAAATTGACAACTAGATTACAGCTATCTAGGTAGCTAGTTAGATAACAGATAGATGATGGATACCCCTACATGATAGATAGGTAGGTAGATAGATAGATAGATAGATAGATAGATAGATAGGAGATCTATGATAAATAGATGGTAGGATAATGATAGATAGATAAATAGATAATAGACAGATGACAGACAGAGACAGGTGATAGGTTGTAGATAGATAAGATAGAGACATGGTGTATATATCATAGGTAGACAGATTACAGCTATATACATATGCTAAATGGCATGACAGATAAATTATAGATAGGTAATAGGTAAATACACGATATAAGCTGGATGATAAAAAGATCATATGCATAAGAGATGATAGATAGATATAGATGATAGATAGATAGATAGATAGATAGATAGATAGATAGATAGATAGATAGATAGATAGATAGATATAAAGGCGTAAGTCACAAACAATCCCACAGCAGTTTGGAATTATGATTAATAAGGTGGTATTTATTTAAAGGGGAAAAAACTTACAGCTCACCATCCCAGACAACAGCCCTCTGTGCAATCAGGAAGGAGTCTAGTCGCCGGAAGCAGAGCAGGAAGTAAGAGAGAGCGAGGAGGGAAGATGCCGCTTTTTTAAAGAGAGAGACCATGCCCCAATGGGCTGGTATCTCAGGGGCTATTGGCTGGAGGAGCGGAAGTACCTCCCACAACATAGATAGATATAGATGATAGATAGATATAGATGATAGATAGATAGAAAGATAGATAGATATAGATAGATAGATAGATAGATAGATAGATAGATAGATAGATAGATAGATAGATAGATAGATAGAAATAGATGTCAAGGTACATGTATAGTGATATGCACATATACAGATAAAGGAACAAAGGAAGGGTGAGAAGAAGCCAGATTATATATTAGCCTCAATATTCTGTGTGAATCAAAAAGAGAAATGGATTTTCAAAGCCCATACATTGTATGGATAGAGTTTTAAAAGATACGGAGTTTTAGAAATGTTATCCAGGAGAAATGTCTGCAGGCGTGTGACAATCTTTACATCACCCCACTGTTGCAGGTCAGGGCAAATCTGTAGAACGCCAATCCTACCAAACTTTACATCACCCCAGTGTTGCAGATCAGAGCAAATCTGTAGAACGCCAATCCTACCAAACTTTGAGCCTTTATCCTACTACCAAGGGCAGGTCTAGAGAGCACAGCAGAAATAGAGCAGGGTTTGGGGTTGGCAGGAGAGCAGAAACATCAAGAAAGATGGGGAAATGATGTCATGGCTGACCAAGGACCCCACGCAGTTCCTGTGAGCAGCTGCGGAGATGAATAATGCAATTTAAGACGGGATCAATGTGGAAGAACTTGCAGTTCTTGCGCATGTGCAGAAGCTGTAGTAGAAAAGAAAGACACAGGAGGAACAGGAAAGGGCCCACTGGAGATCTTGCCTGAGAAATGGCCTCTCAAGAGACAAGACTGAGGCAATGGAATGGGAAGCTAGCATAGAAAAAGAAGGAAGGTTAGCACACAAATGTTAGGCAGAAGAAGTGAAGATGACTGCTGTCCACGAAGGCTGTAGTGACCCCTGTAAAGATCAGACTTGAAGTTCAGAAGAGCAAGGCACCAGAGGCCACGGCATGGCCATTAGGAATTTAGAACTTGGAACCTCTGGACGAAGATGAAAACTCTTCTTAGAGAAAAGATCTCACTTACTCTTCCAAATGCAGGAGAGCCAGGTCTGTGTTTAAGTGACAAGTATTGTTTTAAATTGCTAAGGCATGTTGAAATGTGCCCCAGAGGATGGAGGGTCAGAACACATTGTTAAAAACAGACATCCAAGGGCCTCTTCCTCTTTCACTTTCTGCCGCAGTGTCTGCTAGGCAAGGAGCATGATTCATTAATAAATTTAGCACCAAGGGCCTGACTCATTCAGAAACTTTAACCAGCACCTCAGCCCATCTTACTCTACGCTAGCGGATGATATTCTCCAGCCATGGCTGGCAGAAGCCGTCTTTGTGGGAGATGATTTGTAGAGCGTGTACAGCGTACCACTGGCGTGTCGTGCACGGCGTACCACTGGTGTGTCGTGCACCGTGTACCACTGGCGTGTCTCCCATTTTAGAGATGCTTCAGCTGAGCTCTGTGTCTCTTAGGGCAAACACTGAACAGGGTGGGCCTGTGGGTGAGCATGGACTGGCCCTTCTGATCACCTAGATCATCTCAGTTCACATAAGAAGCACTGAGTTCAAAGCAGATGACAGTGTGGTGTCTGTCCCCACAGCCTCACAGAAGCAGAGGCTACTAAACATGTGGAGGTTACCACACGTCCGTCAGTGGGCAACCTGAGTGCAGGAAATCACTTCTTAGTCACTGTGTGTTTACTCCCGAGCACAGTTTGGTACAGTTTGGTAGTAGGCATTCAAAACAGCAGTTCGTTGATGAATGAATGCATATCTTGCTTGGTTTAGTTTGTTTTGAAACAGGATCTTACATAGCCCAGACTGGCTCTGAACTGGCTATGTAGTTGAGGCTGGCTTTGAACTCCTGATCCTTCTGCCTCTTCCTTCCAAGTGTTACTATGACAGGCATGAGCTACTAATCCCAGGAGTGAATGAATATTCTTAATTGTGTGTGCATGTGTGTGCGCATGTGTTTGTGTGCATGTGTATGTGTGTGTGCGTATGTGTGCATGTGTGTGTGCGAACGCACGTGTGTGTGTATGTGTGTGTGTGTGTGTGTGCGTGTGTGCGTGCTATCATCACCTTTCCGGGGAAGAATATACTATATAATAAAGAGGATACAGGTCTCAGCAATGAGACAGACTCAAATGCAAGTCTCAAGGATGAAAACACAGGATAGAATCTCTGCCTCTGTGACCTTAGGCTTCTGACTGGCATGTGATGTTAATACAGCGCCGTTCCTGGGACTGAGCCAAGCAAGGATCAAGGAGCACAGCTTGATCCCAGCTTCCAGATCTTTGCCTTCCTAGGGTTTTATCTTTTTATGCTTAATGCCCGAACCTCCAAAGCCTCAGCTGCACTTTGAGGTCCTGGTCACAGGAAAGAATGTGAGGAGTGGGGAGGTGGCTCAGCTGGAAAAGCGTTTGCCATGCAGGCACGAGGACCTGAGTTCAATCCCGAGGACTCATGCAAAACAACCCATGGGCATGGTGTTGTGAGTTTCCAAGACACAGGAGGACACTGGGATTCACTGGCCAGCCAGCCTGCTTGCAGAGTTCAAAGTCGGTCTGAAACCCTGTCTCAAAAATTAAAAAAAAAAAAATCAAGCAACAATGTAGACGGTGCCTGAGATGGACTTTTGACCTCCACAGGCATGCTCATACATGTGCATCTGCACATGTATACACATGCACATGCTTTCACACACACACACACACACACACACACACACACACAATGTCGCTGAACCTTAGAAATACCAGCTCTGAGAGAACTACAAGAAAGCCATGCATCAACGACAAAAGGTAAGCACCGTCTAAGGTCTTTGCGACTGCCCTAGAGGGAAGAAATGGAAAGGAAGGAGAGGTGATAACAGAAAGGCAAGATAATCAATAATCATTTCAGGGCAACCAATGACCAGCAACATTCAACTCCCCGCTTTGATGCATATCAGACCCCAGCTTGGCCAAAGCGTTCACTCCTCTTGGTGAGAGAGAGATGGATGGCTCTCTCTGTGGGAGCAGGTGGGAGTCCCAGCTGCCAGAAGCTCCTTCCTTCTGTCACTGTGAGTCCAGTGGTGGGAAAGGTATGTGGCTGCTGCCTGGGGCAAGAGTTCCCACTCTCAGGAAACTGACTTTTGACAGTCACCTTTGGCCCACGAGAAACCAGATGCTAGATGGTAACTGGGTGAACATGGCTTTCCAAAGAGGTTTTGAAGGCCCCAGCTCTCTGCTGAAGCCTGTCCTGACTCAGGACTTCCTGCTACATGAGATAATAAATTTCCTCATTGCATAAGCCAGCTGGGTGGAGGGTTGGTTTTCAGTAGAATTTCAAGGAGACAGTGACCATCTGCCAAGTACGTGGGCAGATAATAATGACTGTGAGAGCTCAAAATGGGAAGAGTTCACACCAGGCAAGAGTGGTCAGGACAGCTCGAGACACAAGGATGAGAATTCACAGGGCCACAGGGAATAGAGAGAAGCATCCCCAGCAAAAGTCAGACATGGGGGGAGTTTGAGAAGTGAAAGAGAATGCAGAGTATGCAGGGATGGCTGAGCATGCAGAGTGTGCAGGGATGGCAGAGCATGCAGAGTGTGGAGGATGATAGAGCATGCAGAGTGTGAAGGGATGATAGAGCATGCAGAATGTGCAGGGATGATAGAGCATGCAGAGTGTGAAGGGATGGTAGAGCATGCAGAATGTGCAGGGATGGTAGAGCATGCAGAGTGTGCAGGGATGGTAGAGCATGCAGAGTGTGCAGGGATGGTAGAGCATGCAGAGTGTGCAGGGATGGTAGAGCATGCAGAGTGTGAAGGGATGATAGAGCATGCAGAGTG
>NW_004949097.1:12510324-12520100 GCF_000317375.1 Microtus ochrogaster | reverse complement strand
TCTCTCTCTCTCTCTCTCTCTCTCTCTCTCTCTCTCTCTCTCTCTCACACACACACACACACACACACACACATACACAGATAAACACACAGACACAAAGAGAAACAGATACACAGACATAGACAGAGGTGCACACACACCTATATATACACACAGACACATACATAGATACACACATATAGACACAGACAAACAGACACACACATAGACATACACACATAGACACACACAGACAGAAACACATATGGACACACAGAGAGACATACTTACACACAGGCATGCACACAGAGAGACACATAGACAGACAGAAACACAGGGACAGATAGACACATAGTACACACAAAAACAGATACACGCAGCAAATGCACAGACAGACACAACAGATAGACAGACACACACAGAGCAGGACAGAGATGTCTAACATTAATGGCTATTGGAATGAGCAGCTCTCAGCTCTCCCCTCTAGCCTTCACCTTGACCTGCCTGCATTCCAACCTCGTCTTTCTAGTTTTACTTTCAAAACTCTAGCCCTGGCTTGCATCCCGTCTCCTCTGGTTTGTCACATGACTTGGCCCTTGTTTCTTGTGTCACGTGAGCTCTGAAGCCACGTTTCTCAGCAAGGGAGCCGCCTACTTTCTTGAGTGCTTCCCTGCCCCTCTCAGGCTCTCGGGAAAGAAAAGAGAGCAAGCCTCAGACAGCAAGGCACACATGATGGAGCCATGTGCTTGCCCCAGGGCACTGTGGGTGAAGTCAGGAAGACCCATCAGAATCAAAGCTGCAAACAATCTGATAGAAAGATGAGTAAATAACTAAACAACACAACATTGTACTCAATTCCACACAATTATGAGATCACAGACCAAAGAACAATGGAAATATCAGCCATGTTAGCAAAGATGAGAAGTCAAGGGCCTCTTACTGGCAGGAATGTGGGAGACAGTGTCTTCTCACCCAGACGGAGACTTGAAGGCATAATGACATCATTCAGTGAAGGCAAGAGCACACACGCATGTACACACATGCACACACATGCACATACTTATATATGCACAAACACGCATGCATGCACACACGCACACATGCACAAACACACATGCACACACATGCACATACTTACATATGCACACACACATGCACACACTCACACATGCACACACACAACGTGCAGAAGTGGTTTTAGAAAGCTAGTAACATTATCAAAGGTTGTTCAGAGAGGGCCACTGGCCTGAGTTGGGATCTTGACTCAATCCTATGTGACTCTGTGTGACTTTGGGAGAGCCAGTGGCTGCTTCACCTGTTTCTTCAACCAACTGCATACTGAAAACTTTCCATTGTCAACTTGATTAGACTACGAAACACAAGCCATTTGAACTTCCCTTTGAGTGTTTTCAGAGAGGGTCAACTGAGACGGGAAGACTTGCAATCCTTGGGCCAGGGTCAGGGGAAAGGTCAGGGGGAGAAAGTCGGGTGAGCCTCAGAATTCTCTATGTTCCCTTGCTGTGGATGCAATGTGAAGAGTCACCCCGTGTCGTCTGCTATGCTCCCCTCAATTATGAGCCTGAATAAGTCCGCCCACCCTTAGGTTGCTTCCGTCCTTGATATCAATAAGGAAAGTAACTAATCAAAACCATTGGGTTAATGTAAAAGCTCTGATAACCAGAAATAGAACACTCCTGCAAGTGAAATACAGTGCTCGGAGGTTGGTCCGAGGCCAGGCTGCTGTTGGGGGAACTTGGGGCCAGTTTAGATTGACGGTAGACTTCCCCATGCTGACTTCCCACCTCTGCTTCCAGAAGCATCTCTGGTTGGCTAACTTGTCTTTTTGTCTGCTCGTCCTGTTCTCCAGGAGTTCTTTCATTCCAGAATAAACTCTACCTTCTTTGGTGAAGTCCTTTTGTCTATGGCCAATGTCGTCTTATTTTTCAAAACTTCACGAAATCCGCTAATAATGGGTTCAGATCTCATAAACCACAGAAAATGCAGCTCATTTGGGGCAGTTAAGGGATTCAAACAATTTTCTCTCTCAATTCCCATCACTTTCACTTCCACAAAGATTTTCTTCTCAGTGAAAGCAGGAACCCCTCCCTCTCCTCTGCTCTAACTGACTGATGATTCTGTCGCTAGAGTAAGACAAGAATTTGTCCTCTGCTCTGCTTTTAGCCAAATGGGACTCCCTGAGGACACCCTCCTGGGTGGAGTGAGCTTCTGCCTTGCTTGAGATCTAGGTCAGCAAAGAATCCACTCTGCCTTTTGGACTCACACATGCTTCTAAAATCTCTCAGACATGTGCCCGTGTTGTGCACATTTCTGCACAGACGCATGGGTTCTTAGCATGTTGCATCTTTTTCTGTTCATCACTACCCAGCCTCCTCCTTCCCATTTCCCCTTCCCTCCTCAGGGCAATTCCCTGAAACACTTCCCAAGCATCAGCCTTCTCTTCTTCCCCATCTTTCTCATCTTCCTCTCCAGCCCACCAGGGCCCAAGTCTCCCCTCTTCTGTGCCTACATGATTCTGGAGGAGAGTCCAGAAGCATGCTCAGTAGACTCACCTTAAAACGAGGACCACCAGCCTCAGAAAGGCTCACAGCACTGCCTGTGACCAACAGCTCGTCACTCTAGGAGTTTGGTTTTCCACTGTCTTAGTTGGCTTTTTTGCATCCCTAGAATGTCCGTCCTACTGGGCTTGGATACCTGCGCCTCACCCATCTAGAAGTTGCTCTAGGTGTTAGCCACACCGTCACCATGATAAACCTTCTTTCATTCTCTTCCAGTTCTCTCCAGACAGAATGTTTCTCTCTGGTTTTCTCCTCTTTGCTGGAACCCAGCCAGCTCTCCACTCTCCCAGAGTCCAAGGTTGCAGGGCCAGAAGGAACCACGACTTTCCCAAGTGAGTCACAGGAAGCCGAGGTCATCACCATCACTGGTATTCCCATCCCTTTCTTCCCAGAACCATTTATTTTGCCAATCAGGGGCACAGCCGAGTGCCCACTGACTGGTGGCAGCCATTCCCAAGGAGACCTTTCCAAGGAAACGGAAGTCTAATACCCTAAGGTACTCACTGTAGTAGTAATCTTAGTATCAGCCCCTCCTGGGAGTCCAGGATGGTATCAGCTACGGTCTTCCTTGGGAGGATGGAGAACATAGTCATCCCAAACACTCTCAGTATGGCTTAAATCTCTTCTGGACCCTGCTGGGAGCAACTGTGCTCTGTATCCTACAGGACAGGCTCCCGTCCGTGCTGGGCAGCATCTTTCCTTCAAAGCCCCACTTCATCACTGCCAGGCTAGTGCTTCCTGCTGCTGGCACACTGTATGACACCCAGGTCAGGGGCTCACTGCCTGTGGCATCTCCTTCAGTACTAAGCACTGATTCCCTAACTCTTATGTGCTTTAGGATGACCTGAAATAGTACAATTTGGGTCAGTCTCAAAGTCTCATTCAGTAAATCTGAAGTAAAACCTAAGGATTGCACATCTAAATGAGGTCCGGTTGAGTTTCCCGGCCCAACACACTGTTTCACCAGATCCTATAGCTCATGGATTGGATCAAATGCGCTATAAATCTTTGCACTGTGGTGCAGGTCAAGGCCCTGCAGGGAATAAAGACATACCGTCAGTCAAAAAGCAGGGTAGCATCCTTTCAGGGAGAAGAGGCCTGGTGTTAACAGCTTTAGATCACACAGCTAGCTGACCATGAGAGATGGGGTTATATTAGGACCTTGACATTGGTGTCTGTGGATGGAAGACTGGACATTAAGCCTTGGGAAGATACAAATCACCTTTGGTGAGTGGTAGCCCATGCTGGTGAGATTACAAGTATTCTTGGTCACATTGTATAAACCCTTATGTTTTACACATAAACATTTATTGTGCCAACATTAGTGTGGCCAAACAGAGGTATGCTAATGACAACAACTAAGGCATTCTGGGTACTTTTGCTGTTCATGCTCTCTGGTAGGTAAGAACAAGGATATAAACATTTTTACACCTAGTGTTCAATTCTGTGAAGTCCCGAGTTTCTTTCCCAACTCCGCTCTTTTTTCTCTTTCCAGACCCATGACCAAAAAGTCACATCATCTGTGAGTGCCCTCAAGCCCATATATTCTCACTACAGACCACTTCCTTCTCCACAGGAAATGGCTGGCCAGGGTCAGCCTCCACCCACTCCAAAGTTCTGCCTGTTGGAAGTATTTCAGTGTGTACTGGGATGGTGGGTATTGTGTATATGTGTGTTTGTGTGTGAATGCAGGTGTACACATGCCACACCGTGTGTGTGGAGATGAGAGAACAGCCTGGGTGTTTGTCATCACCTTCCACCTTGTGTGCAACAGGGTCTCTTTCTCTGGTGCTGCGTGCACAAGGCTAGCTGCCCCTGAGCTTCCGCTGTTCCCTACACCCCACCCTGGGCACTCTGTGATAATGTGCGTGAGCTCCTGCATTTGCCTTGCATGGGCTCTGAGGATTTAAACTCTTCAAATAGGGCTCCTCACTTATAATCTAAGTGCCTTACACACTGTGCCGTCTCCCCAGGCTCATTACTGGATTCTGTTTGGGTTTGGGTTTGGGTTGGGGAGTGATATACTCAGAATATGTGGCAGCAATCCAGTTTTGACTTATGTCATGTATTGAGATCACCCAGTCTTGAATGAAATTCAGCCTATTGGTCTTGGTCTCTCTCACTTGATTCTAAGAGATTCTCAAGTGGTCAGAGGCACAGATAGAGGCACAGGGCACAGTCAGACAGTGGTGATGGTGTGAGGGCCCAAGTTACCAGCGTTGCAGCTTAGGCCTTCCCTCTCACAGTGGTGTGAGAACAACCAGATTTCAAGTATTGTTGAGTCAATCTGCCAGGACCCAGATCTTAAGAAACAGCTTTGCTCACTAGCTCACTTTCCGGTTCATTTCCCACTCAGTCAAGTAGGATTCAACGTGCTGGACTTGGAGTGGTGTGCACATCTCTGTTGCGTGTGGTATGGCCTTGCTCTAGAGCCTGTGTGTTCTTCTTTGTGACCATCTGACTATTGTCCAATTACCTAGTGATAGCTCTTCTTATCAGAGCTGTCTTTCATATCAAAGGGTCTTCTGCATCATATTGTCCAAGTAGAAAGGAAACTTGCATCCTGGTCTGGGCCTGGTACTTGGCCCTTCCTTGCTCTGGGCTCTTCTTGAAGCTTAAAGCCCCATAATAGCTTTAATTTAATGAAATTGGTTACACCAAAACTCTCCAGGGTGAGAGAAATGTGCTTCCTGGGAAACTACTTAGTACCACTTTCATTTTTTAATCTTTAGTTCATTTATTATCACTGGTGTATGTGTGTGTGTGCATGAGCATGTGATGGAGGAAGGTCATCGGTTAATAAAGAAACTGCTTGGCCTGATAGGTTAGAACATAGGTAGGTGGAGTAAACAGAACAGGATGCTGGGAAGAAGGAAGTGAGGTCAGACGCCATGCCGCTCCTCTGCAGGGCAGACGCGATGAAGCAAGCCGCCAGGTCAGACATGCTGAATCTTTCCCGGTAAGACTAGTGCTACACAGATTATTAAATATGGGTTAGGCAAGATAAATCACCACCTTGTGGTGCTACACACATTAATAGAAATGGGCCAAGCAGTGTTTATATGAATACAGTTTGTGTGTTGTTATTTTGGGGCATAAGCTAGCCAGATGGCCAGGAGCTGGGTGGCAGGAACGCAGTCCACAGCCCCCTTCAACAAACGTGCAATTACATATGTACACATACCTGTATGCCCATGATGTGTATTTTAGGACATACATGCTGTATGTAGCACCCTTTGTGGCATTCAGAGGACAACTTTTTGAAGTTGGTGTTCTCCTTTACCCTGGTTTGGGGTGTTGGATGAAGGCTGCTTGTTCATTTCCAGGTCGTGTGGCAGCTCAGACCCAAAATAACCATACAGAAACTATATTAATTAAATCAGTTTGGCCCATTAGCTCTAACTTCTTATTGGCTAGCTTTTACAGCTTAATTTAACACATTTCCATTATTTTATATTTTAGCATGAGGCTCGTGGTCTACTGGCAAGGTTTCAACATGTCCATCTCTGGCAGGCTACATGGCTTCTCTGTGTCCACCTCCTTTCTCCCAGGATTCAGGTTAGTTTTCTCCACCTACCTCTATTCCCTGTGCAGGCCCAAGAATGTTTCTTTATTAATCAATGGTATTTACAGCATAGAGAGGGGAATCCCACATCACCTCCCCTTTTCTGTTTAAATAAAAAGGAAGGTTTTAACTTTAATATAGTAAAAATACATATAACAAAATGGGTATCAAGCAAGAATTATAGTTGCAATATTTACGTATACTTTATTTTTTTATCTAAGGAAAACTATAGCTATAAATTCTTCAACCCCATCAAAGACTCCAGAAAGATATAATATTACCTAAGTAAACAGGAAGTCCATTGTAAGTAACTTCCAAAACTCTAGAAATGACAGCAACATCTTGCTGCCTGGACAGTCACCCAAAGTTCTTCTGTACCATTAAGGCATCCATCTTCAGCCTATGGGCCCATTGTATTGGCAGACTTTTCCATGAAGAAGGAAATTTCAAAAGCAGTTCCACCTAAATTGGCAGTTTGTCAGTCACTTTCTTCTGTGTCCTGCAGACTCTTTTACAAAGCAGGAACCCCAAAGAATCATCTCACATTTAGGAAGTTCAGAAGTCATTTTTCTGTGGGTCTTGCATTTCCAGTTCAACAAGAGGTCCATCAAGCAGTTCAGGCAAGAGAAGTTTCTTGCCCAAATGGCTAACCAACTCCATAAAGAGCCTCTTCAATGCCCATCTTCCTCTTGAAATAGATTGGTGCTGCCAGGAGCACATGTGTCTCACTGTCATAAAAAGTCCTAAATTCTTAAAATATTGTAAATGCCATATTCTGATGGTCTCTGAAAGACTTAAAGAATACCTATCTAAGCCGGGCGATGGTGGCGCACGCCTTTAATCCCAGCACTCGGGAGGCAGAGGCAGGCGGATCTCTGTGAGTTCGAGACCAGCCTGGTCTACAGAGTTAGTTCCAGGACAGGATCCAAAGCCACAGAGAAACCCTGTCTCGAAAAACTAAAAAAAAAAAAAAAAAAAAAAGAATACCTATCTAATTGAAATATATCTCTCTATATCTAGAAAACCTAACATGAGTACAAGCTTGACTATTAGAGATGATTATCTATTAACCTATATTTCTTAATTATATATTAAATTTTTGAATGAGCTGCACAAACACAATACCTTCAATAAACCAAGATCCACACCAATGCAAATTTCTATATCATATTCCCCTTTAAATGTAAACAAACATCTATAAACAATATTGGGAATATGGCCATAGTTTTCTCCAAATTGCTTCCTGATGTTTATTGGGTAAAGTAACTTTTTGTGGGATGTTCAAGGCAACCTGTCAGGGGCTCTTGGTTCATCAAACCATATTAGTCTGGTAGCAATCCACAGCTTCTCATCTTCTGTAGAAACAAAAGAAGAACCTCTTTTCCAAAGCAACATATCCTTAGACCTAAATTCTGAAGTCAAGATACCTTTATAATATACACTCTGGTTCAGTTAGCAGTCCATACAATGAAATGTCTCTCTGTACTTAGCTCCTTCACAGTTAAAAAAAAATTCAAAGAAAACACAATAATATACATAATCCAAATACTCTGTGAATTTTTCATCTTTATGTGGTTTGTTTTTCTTTCTCTATTACTTTTTCTACAAGTTAACTGTCTCTTTAAAGATTTTGTTTTAATTTTTAAAAACCATTTACTTCCTTTTATAACTCTTTATACTCCTTTTCTTCTCTCTCCCAAGCCTATGTACATTTATCCAACACTGTGACCCATTTAGAGGTCTTATTTATTTGAATCTGTCTTTATTGTGTATCTATAATTATTTTCTGACCAGAAGGGCTTCTTAAAATGCTAAGCCCTTCTTATGAACTTAAGCAGCACCATTTCTAGGAAAAATATGGTACTTCCTGCCTGCCCTGTGCAGTCCAACATGGTGGAGACATGTTCGTTGCTTCTGAGAGCCAAGTACATTGCCCCATTTTTAGGATCACAGCAGGTCTGTATTGCCATTAAGCAGGTTGTAGCATGTTGCTCACAAACCCCATTTAAATGCTCCATCCAGGGATCCATCTCAGGTCTTCAGGTTTACTTAGCACACACCTTTTCCTGCTGAGCCACGGCACAAGCTATATGCTTCCTTCCCGGGTGGGATATGTGAAATGCAAAGTTGTGTCTTTTACTGTGATGTGAATCTTGGCCTGCTCCAGACCGAACAGCTCTGACAAACTTGCCCTTTTCTCCCTCTTTCAGGGAAAGTTGCTGCACCTTCAGGGTGGGTCTCCCCTTCTCAAAAAAAAAAAAAAAACAAAACCAGGAACACCTGGCTGACAGAGACCATGAATCATTGCAGCCTGTTCAATGAGATGTCATTGATTGTGTGAACCAGGGTGCCAATCTCCAGAAAATCCAGAACTCTCCTTGTCCCTTGCGGTCTGTCATGTCAGCAGACACGAAATTTAATGCAGCAACAGACCTACACAATAGATGCCTTTAGTCATCTGCCCCGTGTGAATTAGAGCTGTTTCAGGCCCCAGACAACAGAAGGAGGAACTGCGTTTGCATGGCAATGGCTACATAGCATGTTACTGGGGCCATTTAATGCAGTCTGAGAGAGATAGCAGCTTAGCATAAGTGCTGCAATCCCAGGTTCCAGGCTGTCTGCTGACCGTGGCGGTGTGCAGTGGCCCACTGACATCCATCGAGACGTCTGTTTGCTTTGTTGTTATTTGCTTTTTTTGCCGATGTGATGAGTTAGATGGTGACTTGCTGGGATGACTGGCCCTGCATTCTTCAGACAGAGCGCTATGATGGCTTGAAAAGCCACTCCCCCCACTTCCCCACAAATATACTCAGTGTCTTTCCCTCTATGACACCTCCCTCTCCATCAACCAGCATTCAGTTGCATGCCTGGGGACCAGGAAAGGTCTCTGAGAAGGTAAATACTTAGAGATATATGGAGTGTCAGCTAAGGCACGTGAACAAACTGAGGAGGGGTGTTCCAGAATTTTCCACTTCTCTTCCTGGATGCTCTAGCCATCCAATCCTGTGACCATAGTCAGCAAACTGCCGGTTCACGTTCCTGCTTTATTGTTCTACTTGCACAACCCTAAACACAGCATAACGCTGTTTCCAAATATAGCTTAAAAAGCAAACCATTTGTCTGTTGAAAACCCTCCAGTGGTTTTGTTGTTGTGTGTTGTTGTTGTTTGTGTTCAACTCGACACAAACCTAGATGTATCTGGGAAGAGGCGATCTGAAGTGAGAAAATGCCTCCGGAAGACTGAGCTGGGTAAGTCTGTGGGGTACTGTTTACTGATTGGTGTGCGAGAGCTCCACCCACTCTGGACAGCCCTGATGTGTGTGTGAGAGAGCTCTGCTCACTCTGGACAGCCCTGATGTGTGTGAAAACTCAGCTCACTATGGGCAGTCCTGGTGTGTATGTGAACTCCGCTCACTATGGACAGCCCTGGTGTGTGTGTGAACTCTGCTCACTATGGGCAGTCCTGATGTGTGTGAACTCTGCTCACTATGGACAGTCCTGATGTGTGTGTGAACTCTGCTCACTATGGACAGTCCTGATGTGTGTGTGAACTCCGCTCACTATGGCAGTCCTGGTGTGTGTGTGAACTCTGCTCACTATGGCAGTCCTGATGTGTGTGAGAACTCAGCTCACTATGGACAGTCCTGATGTGTGTG
>NW_004949097.1:12494905-12510034 GCF_000317375.1 Microtus ochrogaster | reverse complement strand
CCTGATGTGTGTGTGTGAATTCTGCTCACTATGGACAGTCCTGATGTGTGTGAAAACTCCGCTCACTATGGACAGTCCTGATGTGTGTGTGTGAACTCTGCTCACTATGGACAGTCCTGGTGTGTGTGTGAACTCTGCTCACTATGGAGGTCTTGATGTGTGTGTGAACTCTTCTCACTATGGCAGCCCTGATGTGTGTGTGTGAACTCTGCTCTTGGTTCTGGGTAGTATACAAAAGCAGGCTGAGCAAGCCTAGGAGCAAGCCAGCAAACGGCACTCCTCCATGGCCTCTGCTTCAGTTCCTGCTTTCAAGTTCCTGCCCCGAGTTCTTGCCTTGACTTCCCTCAGTGAGAGTCATGAGCTGAAACAAACTCTTTCTTCCCCAAGTTGCTTTTCCTCATGGTGTTTCAGTGACAGAATCCTAAGACATCCCTCATGGTTTCCTTTAGATCCAAATTCCCTGCCATTCCTCTCTGGTGTCTCTGGCCAGTGGAGCATGCAACCACCAGCTCCTATCTCAAGAACCAAGAAGTACAGATGGGGTTGGAAGCAGTGCTCGGCTGCACCCTGTGAGGTCCCATCTCCCCAAGGTCAGCAGCTTTCGGAAGCAGCCCCATCGGCTGGGCACTGAGACTTCACACATAGGAGGCCCCCACACAGCAAAATCTAACAGTTTTCCAGTTTACTGTTCTTTCTGGGCTTCTACCTGCCATAACCTTTGACAATTGTCTACTCAGTTATGATACGGATTTTCTTCCCTCCCCCATCATCTTGAGTTGAAAGTATGGCCTCTCATTGAACACAGGCTTCACGTGCATGTAAAACGGGGACCATGCGTGCCACGAAGCTGATATTCCAGCATTGAAGTCAATGGCCCCCAGTCCAAATGCAGCTTGTCAGCACTATCTGCCAGGCAGCAGCCTCCGAGCTCTTTTACCTCAAATCCAGAGTTTTGGAAGAACTAAGTGATAAAAGTCAGTGCCTATATTTATTCAGTTTCAGCCATGTCTTTGATTCAGCTTTTTTAAGTTTTCAAATTTTAAGTTTTCAAATTTTATACTCTCTAAAGACAGATTTTCCTTAAATGTTTCTGTTCGTGTTTTTTTAGACCCAAATTCTTCCCTTTCTGTTTTCTCTTTGCAGCAGCCAGATTTCTTGAGGGCACACATGGGCTTTAAGGATCTCTTTACAACCAGTCCAATAGACCAATAATTTCTTAATTTTTTGATTAGATATATAGAGATGTCTATGCCTCAAATACAGCTCTTTGTGGTGGAGTCCCCGTCTCCCAGCTGGAGCCACGTGTGACAGAGAATAATGAGAACAGAAGAAAGACAGCAGAGGGAGGTGAGCCTGCCTTCGAGACCCTCTAAAACTTCCAGTGTAGAGAAAAAGAAGAATCTGGGAGTGGCCATGCTCCCCTGCACCCCAGGAAAAGGATGGTTTTGTCAGAAGTTCAAGGCCACCCTGAGCTACTGACTAAAACCCTGTCTCAAAACAAGAATGTTAAAAACATCCACTGGATAGCAAGAACATACAAACAAACAAAAACCCCCAAACAGAAAGCCCAGGGCCTTCAATGGTCAGTGCTGGGGTGTTCAGCTCCAGCACTGAAGACCCTGACCTGTGAAGCCACGGAGGAACGTGCAGAGGAAGAGTCCAGCTTTCTGAAGTGACGTGAGTCACACGGCACTGACACAGGGGTTCGTGAGACATTCAAAACCCTCTCCTCAAGAATGAGAGAACATTCTCTGCTAACTATATCTGACAGGAGATTAGCTATAGGTGTATAAAGAACACCAGATGTTACACACCCCAAACCTCCAAATATTTCTGCCAATAAACAGACAGGTGGATAAACATCTCTCAGGAGGAGAAAAGACAGGAGACATTGGAGGAAAACCAGGATCAATATCTTTAGCCACAGTGAACAGATGGAAGGGCATGGGTGGATCACAGCGTCATTGTTGCCTTTCCCGCCTGACTAGAAGGAACACCTCGTCATTTGTAAGTCCACAGATTCTGGTTCTCTTCCTAAGATCAACTTCAAGCTTCAAGTCAGGGAGCGTCTAATTGTATTAAAGAAACATACTAAAAAGAAGAAAGGCAGGGACAGGAGTGTCTTCATGAAGCCAGGGAAACCTCCAGATGAAGTAACCCACTACTAATCAAAGCCACAGCAAAGCCAGCATGCTTGCCCATCCCCATCCCCGTGTCTGATGTCCTCTCTGTGGCCTCATCACTAATGAGGGAAGTCGTCTTAGAACCGTAGACAAGGTTTCAGGGCCCAGAAAGAGGAAAGGAATGAAGTCACTAATCTGCCACCTGTCTGGGTGTGTTGCCTGCCATACTGGCTGTGGGTGGGTGGGTGGGGCTCCTCCCACTGGAGAAGGGGAGGTGGCTTCTGCTGGATAGTGCTGAAGTGTTGATCTGTTACCTGCAGGCTCCAAAGACCTTGCTTCCTCTGGGCTGCGGAGGTGGTGGCTTGGTGGTGGCAGCACTCACTCGAATGCCCAGGACCCCTGTGAAAATCTGGATGTGACTGCACGTGTCTGTAATGCTGGTACCAGACAGATGGTTATAGGTCAGTTCTGAGAGCTTGCTGACCAGTAACCAGTCAGCATAGCCAAAAATAGGAGCTTCTGGTTCAGTGAGAGACTGTATCTCAAGCTGATAAGAGCCGAGCCTACCCTGTTCTGGACTAACTCCTCATGGGTGCTCAGAGTGCATGAACCCCCATGCTCACGTGCATATACTGTACACACCACAGAGAAGAAACCAAGTTACTTGTTTCTCCATGCCTACTCATTTGGCTTGGAGAGCATCAGAGATGAAGGAAGGTATGGGGGGAATCCTTTGCAAAGGGGCAAGGATGCACACATGTGCACCTGTGTACAGAGTCAGGAGAACCTGGCGGAGGGCATTTCCCAGTGCTGTCCACCTTAGGACTGTTGTCTGTGGTCACTCTTGTTGGAGATAGGGTCTCTCACTATCCCGAACCCAGAGGTTCACTTCCTTCTGCCGCCCCATCCCTGGGATGACACGTGTGTGCCACCACACCCAGTTTTTTCAGAGTTCCTTCTAGGAGACTGCACTCAGGCCTCAAGCTTATGGGGCAAACATACTAGCCACTGAACCCGGCTTGGACTTTTAACCTCAGCTTTAAGCTATCAGCTACTTTGTCTGGCAGTTCTCAGTTCCAGAAACGCTTCTATCTAGAACGGAACACTGCTTCGTTCCCGGCACCCACAAGGGTCTAGATCTTGCTTCAGACACTCACTGGTACAGGTGTCTGGGGCTTCCCTAAAAATGATGTGGCTTTTGCTGCTCCTACTGGGCAGAGCCTGCTGTGGTCTTCCCAGAAAAGACTCTCCCCTTTGTCCTCACAGGCCCTGATTGGCCTCGTTCTGGGAAGTTGCCTAGTGAGAACCAACCTTGCTTGCAGTACTCATCTGGGCTTGGCACTGGGGAGTCTCTTCTCAAGGGACAGCCTGTACCTGAGCTGACTCAAGCCGAAAGGGTGGCCCGGTCTTGCCTCTCCAGATCTGTGGTTCGATAGTTATTCCCCAACCCTACCACAGTCTCCTTGGCAGCAACAGTCCCCAAGGCCTGCCGGGAAAATTCCATATTCCGATTTGGCACCTGTTCCTGGTAGAGACAGGCCTGAACTGCTGGGGAAGAATGCAGGCGTGATAAGTTAGATATTGAACTGGTTGGCGCAATAGCAGTCCCTGTGCACAAAGGGAACCCGCAACGCGTGGTGAAGGAAACGGCTTCTTTTAGCTCCTGAGTGAGCAATAAATCTCTGCGCTGCTCGCTCCCGTCCCCCAGAATGGCCCCAGCCTGGCAGGATGGTGTGCAGATGATTCCTGATGGCCTACGTGCCAACCACAAGGCAAGCTTAAACTCTGCCAGCTCAGCCTCCACAGAGAAGCCCTTCTCTGGGGATGGGAGCTGCCGGTCCAAACCCCAGTGAGCTGGAATAAGTCCATTCCTGCCCCTAGCGTGTAGCTGCAGCGCTCTATGGCCAGTGGGATCAGGAGACAGCAGGGATGACCTGTCTGTATGGGAAATGTTGCCTTTCTCTGAAATCTGAGGTATACAGAGCCGGATCATGCGACCATGCAGGAAGTACAGTTCCAAAACCTTCACTGTCACACGCTTGATTCCCGCAGTTTCTTGGGATGGCAAACAATCTATCAGAAAATACATAGACAAATCTTGGATTTCTGTTTTATCCTGCTCATTCCAAGCTGCTGGCTCTCAACAGTGAAAGATAAAGGCGAGATGCGACAGAAATAACACTCCGCGATTGTCTCGTTTGGTCTGGGAAAATCTCCTCAGAGGTTAATACTGCTCCTCATGCTTCAGAGCACATGGGAGTCCCATGCTGGGAGCTGGGAAGCAGCTCCAGACTGCTGCCACTGTGGTGTCCAGCCAAGCGGAGAGGGAAGGGACAGCAGGAGGTGCAGACATAAGCTTTGGTAAACGGTTGTTGACGTCACAGTTTTAGCCACAACTGGGAGGAGAATGGAGTAAGAACTAGAAAGGGACAGGGGACCACAGTGGTCTCAAAGCATCCCATGGCAGACTACGGCCACTGTCTTCCTCTGGGCACGCCTCAGGTTCCCAGTGCAAGCATCCTAACCAAGGCATTCCACATGAGGAGAAAGGCCAGCCAGGAAGACACTCAACAACGCCACAGACAATCCAGAGGCCATGTTTCTGTGTGATTTAAGAGTCCTTGAGTTACAAGAAAGGGGATCCCAAGCCTTACCCAGCTGTGTAAGCAAGAAGCTCCAATGCTAAGAGAGGGTTTTAAGGGTCTTGCAAAGGTGGGACTCCTTTTAATGCGCGTGTCCATAGAGAAGGTATGAAGTCACCATCACCCGCAAAGGGGCAGAGATGGGTGAATAGCAGGAGGGAGGGAAGCTTTGTGGCCAGTACCCTTTGATGGCGAGCATGGCTATAAAAAACCAATGGAGGGAGAGACAGAACAAAGGGCTCGGAGGGCAGAGACAGGAGTGATGCTGAGCGTCCAGCATGCCATCCCTTAGCTACCCCCAACCTCACATGATTCTCATGGGAGGCACAGAGGCTAGAAGATGGCTGTGTGCCCGGGTACCCTGTGACTCACCTGCAGAAGGGCCTCAACACACTCCCATCTGCTATCCCTGCTCTTCGCCTTCAAAGTGAGCTGGCAGCGGGAGATGGCCCAGCGACCATCGCTCTCTTCCTTTGCCATCCCACTTCTCAGAAGTGACTCATCTCCAGTCGCTAACCCCTAGCTCTCCCGTGGGATTGCAGCAGCTGTGGCCTGGTGAACGCGCTTGTGTTAGCCGAGCAGGGCTCTGTGATAAAATACTCTAGGCTGGTGCTTCCAATTGCAGACATGTGTTTTCTCCCTACTTGGGAAGCTGATGGCCAAAGGGTGGGTAACCCACTTTCTTCTGAGAACGCTGCTCCTGGTGTGCAGAAATCAGCCTTCTCGCAACTGCTGCCCATGCTCTGCCAGAGTTGCCAGACCCATGGACACCGTCGTACTGGATGAGAAACCCTTTCTGATCTCATTTAGCCTTAGTACCCTCTTTCAAGGCCTCCCAGTACTGCCACATGGAAGTGTAGGGCTTTCCACCTGGATCTGGATTTGAAGGGACACTGTTCTGTTCACGGTACCCTCAGTAAATGCATCAGCCTGTGAGTGAACCAGAACAAGGCCCCTTTCACCAGAAGGTGAACTAGGGACTCCAGGGCCATCACCCTGACCCTACTAGCATAGGAGGTAGTGGGGAAAGAAGTGACCTGCCTGGGATAGTCCGGGATGGTCAGTGGAAGGACTTTCTTGTTCCTTTATCTTTGCCCCTGGGGTGCTCTGGGAGCTAATTTCATGTTGTGCTTCTGTTCCTATTTAGGTTCCTCAACGCCACAATTTATTTAGGGACACGTGTATCCGTGGAGACGCAGGGCCGGCTGGGGGACTTCTGGCCTGCTCGCATGCTCTCAGGGCACTCTGTACCGTGAAATCATCCAGGACAGAGAGATGATCTTAGCACGGATTCGTCACTCTCCCACAGCTGCTTCTGCCAGATGCCTCGAAAATCTCCCAGATGAAACAAACCTCTCCGTTAGCAACAACATCTACTCAAACTCACAGAACTTAGAGAGGAGAACTGAGTTGACTTCTTTGGAGTTGTATTGATTACTATGTGTGTGTCTAAGTCACCAATGCACTGAGGCGTAGAGAGAGTTGTAACTATCCTGAGACATCTACCCAGGAGGATCACGTTGGAGCGTGCGTCCTCCCAACTTCCCGTCAATCACTCTTACTTCTCCACATTGCTGAAAGGAAGGGGAAGAAAGACCTGATTTTAAGAGAATAGCTCTGAAATTTCTCTTAAAGTAATACACTTTAAAGAAAACATGTATCTGACTTGGAAGCACAATTTTGTCCATTAGACTCCCAGGAGGCTTGGATTCTGAGGAATTAGCTGCTTCTGCATTTTGACAGCAGGGCGTTCACCGGCGGCCGAGCATGCGTTTGACAATTGGTTTCTCTGGTGCTGCACTTTGCAGAATCCTTCTTGGAGATCTTCAGGAGCACAAGGCCAAACGGAAGATCTCAGCAGAAGGCGGCTTTCTGGAGAATTAGAGCTCCCTTCCTTCTCCCGGCACGAAGGAGGCAGGCTAGGAAGCCATTTCATCACGGGTGGATTTTGCTCAGGAAACAGAAAGCTATTATCATCTTCCATCCTGCAAAGTCTGTTTGGGAAGATCCAGGGCCCTTTCCTAATTGATCTCCCTCAGCTTCTAGGGCTTTGGGAGTGGCAGACATGGTTGTCTCTCATCTATCACTCCTGGTAGACAAAGCTGAAGCGGCCCCTCCCTTTCCCTAGGACCTCTGACTTGATTTAGAACCCTCCTCAGCAGAGCAGCTGTCAAGGGAGGGCGTTGGCCTGGGAATGGACCTCAGGGGCAGCTCGGATTTCCTGGCTTCCTGACTCAGAGGTGCCCGAAGCTTACCCACCCTACGCTTTAGTTTTCACTGTATTTTTATCCAAATGTGGTCACGTTACAGACAAACCCTGGACGTAGTAAGATGTGCAGGATAATGGGAAAGGGTCAAGCCATGGTCCTAGACTACAGATTAGCATACCTTATTCTTTGTTTCTCTGAGTAGCTTTGGAGTCTGACCTGGAACTCACTCTGTAGACCAGGCTGGCCTTGAACTCACAGAGACTTGCCTGCCTCTGCCTCCCAACTGCTAGGATTAGAGGCGTGCGCCACCGCCGCTCGACCTTATACTTAATGTGCCTGGGAATCACCTGTCAGTTTGCAGGATACAAATGCACTGACCGGCTAGGTACGGAATGGGTCCCGAGAATCTGTTTATATCTTTGTTTCTTTTTAATTTAGCATAACTATATTTTTTATCAATGCATAATTAACATTAACAGTTCTATATCATATAATTCAAATTAGCCAGAAGAAAGTTTTGTTGTTGTTGCTTTATGTTCTCATTGAAGTCATTTGGTGAAGCTTTTAGTCAACACAATAAGCTCGGTCCAGGATCACTGTTTAAACCAGCTCTTAAAGGGGTTGTTCTGCCCCAGACATAAAAGATCTGGCTGTTGTCAGCGGTCTGGGGCTTGCGAAGCCCCCAAAGGCTCCTGTGTTGTTTAGCTATTCTTTGGCTGGTGTCACTATCGGGGAATTGTGGATAGCTAGCACTGGGAATTACAGATCTGGGGTGACCTTGAGGCTACAGCTTGGCCCAGCTTCTCATCTCATCTCTATTACCGGGTCAGTGCCATGTAAGAAACCCTCAGTACAAGCCCCTGCCACCACTGCAGATAGCAGCACTTCAGCTATCCCGCCTTCTCCACCAGGGTCAACTAGATCTTCTGAAACTCTGAGACTAGGTTGAAGCATGATTCATAAAAACTCAGAGGCAGATATCGGGGTTCAATCTGAAGACCAGAGAAGCAAAGCAGCCAGCCTCTGGCTCTTACCTTGACTTCTGTCTGAAAATGGCGATCCTGCCTCCAGGAATCCCCAGAATGAGACTGAGCCTGAGAGCTGTCGCCTCTCATTTTATAATCCTCTCGAGTGCTGGGATTAAGGGCGTGCACCACTGCTGCCCAGTTTCTATGGCAAGCTGGTGTGGTGACTGAGCTTAAAGGTGTGTGTCATTGCTGCCTGGTCTGCAAGGTTGGCCAGTGTGGCTATTTTACCTTTCCGATCCTCAGGCAAGCTTTATTTACTAAAACATAAATGAAATTCCACTAAGCAAAGTAAACCACTCCTTCCTGAGTTTCCTCCACCAGTCATTTGGCCGCAGTGATGAGAAAAGTTCCTAACAGCTTCTGTACCTGCCTCTCTTAGAGACGGTGTCCCAGTATATGAAGAAAGATGTCCCCTCAGGAGCCTTGAGGTGGATCGGAAAGACAAGGGCTATGAGTTTGCATGGAATCTCCCAGAACATCCCTAGTCTCTGCTCAGACATGGCTGCTCTAGGAAGCACATCAACAGGCGACTCTCCTCTAGGCTTAGGACTTAATATGGTCAACTGATCCAAAAGAGTGCCAATGGGTGATCGGCATGGACCTCCCGGCCAGCAAAGAGCATCTAAGCATCCAGGTAATTTTAGGCATGCTGGGCCTCTCAGTCCATGCTATAGTGCTCAGCGTTTGATTTCTTTCTCCCCTGTGTGCACCCAGTAGGACCACCACCTCACAGACACTGCGCCCAGTGTGCCGCATAGAGCATCTATTTCAGGTTTCATTCAATCCAAGCAAAACCTGAACCTGGTCAAAGTGAAAGAGAATGAACAGAAACATCAAATACGCCTCGGGGCAGGGCGGGTCTATGACCTGCAGTCTTGAATATTCTGGTTAAAGTTACTACAGAATAAAACTCAAGAAGAGTTTTCTTTTCTCTCTCTAATGTCGGCCTCCTGTGTTCATATATCGGGCACAGGCACGTGTGGGGCATTTTGAATACATCCGTGACACGCCAGGCAAAGCCCTAGAGGCGGGCCAGTCTTTTGAAGTAAATGAACTTATAAAGTTCGAGACCACAGTTTAAAAACACACATTTCCTGTTTCCTTCATTTGGAGAGGAATATAGCTTAATTTCTTTCTCACATAACACTCGTTGCAGAAAAGAGGTCTTGACTGGGGCTCTGTTGAAAGCCTCTGAGCAGCAGCAGAAAGAGGCTGGGCCGTGGGTTTGCAGAGGGTTCTCAGAGGCTGCTGAGAGCTCCTATTTACCAGCAAATCCATCCACTATCGAAAGTGAACCAGGAGAGGGGCCAAAGCCTCCTCAGTAGAAAGGGGTCATTATTGTGCAAATGGAACCAAGCGTTCAAATCTCTTTACCCTGTTGATGATTTCTCTCAACCCCCTTTCAGTTTGCTTCTCAGTTTGGAAGGAAGCAGCAGGACAGATTGGGTGACTTGCCCAAGGCCACAAAATGTGCCACCAGAAGGGTTTGGAATGACAAATTGATTCATTCCTGGCTTGCAGGCCTTTCCCTGACAGGCCTACTCTTTTTTTTTTTTTTTTTTTTCTGACTTAGCTATAGGGATATTATGGTTGCTGTGAAGGAAAAAAGGAAAAGGAGGAGCAGGGGAGGAGGAGAGGGAGGAAGAGGAAAAGGCGAAGGAGGAAGAGGAAGATAAGGATGGAAAGGAGGAGGAAGAATGGGGAATGCAGGAAGAAGCCGAGGAGGACATCTGGGCACACAGATACTAAAGCCCACAGTGTCTGGCGTTTGTCTCTTTTACATGGATGAACGCTACGGATTTAACCATTAAGGAAGCACATACAGCATGGACCAGTCCTGGACTTGGTAAGTGGGCTGCTGGCCTGGAAAATGACCTCGACTCTAACCAACCGTGTCCTGTGTTTAGAGAAGAGCGTTGATTCACACTGTCAATAGTCCCCGTTCAGGGAGGTTGGGCTGCTGAGAACACTCAACGACAACTTACTCGCAGATTCCCGGCCCTCCCCCAGTGGTGACCTCATTCACAAAAGTTGAGATAAGGCTTTCTTCCCATTCTCTCCTGACTCACCAAGCTCAGAAGACAACCCTAAACCTCAGATCTCTTGACCAGTTCTTGCTAACTCCTAGCCCTGGGGGTCAAATGCATGAACCCCTGTCCTCAACTGGACAGCACCTGGGTGGACTTGAGTCTCAAACAGACAAACAGAAATCATGGTGCCCTTCATGTCCCTGCACATCACTGCTGAGTGGAATGTCCTGTGTGAGCAAAGCTGGAGCGATGGCCTGTCCTGGCACCTGGGCAAACACCCCTGTGGTTAAAAGTCCATGAACAGCCCAGAGCTTCCCATGCCTCTGGCCCGACCGACTTGGCAAAGGAAGGGGGATGGCTCCATCTTTCACGGATTTTTCTCTATTTCCTTTTTCCTCCTCCTCCCACAACAAGAGTGTGACTGACTGAACGAGGGTGCTCACTGTCATTGTGACAGGGTGTGGAGTTAGATGCTGACCACAAATAGACACTATAGGAGTTAAGCCACAGGACAGTGGGACAAGTGACTCAGGGTCCTTTCCTATGACCTATATATCAGACACTAGAGCCATGGCCTCTGTCATCCCAATACATGTCACGTGTGCAATGGTACCCTTGTGTCTAGCACCAAAAGTCCTCATCTGGTGTTTCAAGCCTTAAAAGTCCCAGCTTTGGCAGTACCCGCTCTAACCCTCATCCAGGCAAGTAAAGAGTCTACGGTCTTTAGGAACATAGCTGTCCAACCCATAAATTAGACCCTGCCTCTTCTGCCCCCACTGCTGAGCTACAATCTGCTTTCCCCCCAGTGACTGGTCAGTTGGGCCATGCCTTTTCCCTGTGTGAAAGTGGAAGACCAGCTTCTCATGGCCCATGGGTATGGTCCTGGCCTTCCTCTGGTATCTCATTCCACTGTTGTGGGATAATGCTCTTTCTTGTACCCTGTAAAGATTTGTGGCTCATATTTGTTTAATAAAGCACTGATTGGCCAGTAGCCAGGCAGGAAGCATAGGTGGGGTGACCAGACTAGGAGAATTCTGGGAAGAGGTAAACTCAGTCTACAATCACCATCCAGAAACAGAGGAAGCAAGACAAAAATGCTGCACTGAGAAAAGGTGCCAAGCCATGTGATTAAACATAGATCAGAATTATGGGTTAATTTAAGTTGTGAAAGCTAGTTAATAATAAGCCTGAGCTAATAGGCCAACCAGTTTATAAGTTAATGTAAACCTCTGTGTGTTTCTTTGGGGATGAACAGCTGTAAGACCAGGAAGGATGGAAACTTCCATTTATATCCAAAAATGCTCTGGGACTATCTCAGCAGGTTCTCCCCCCTGCCAGGCTGCCCCCTGGCTGCCCCCTGGCTGCCCCCAGGCTACACAACCCACCCCACTGCTGTGGGACAATGGTTTGTACCCTGTCAATTGTATTTTAATAAAATGATGATTGGCCAGTAGCCAGGCAGAAAGTAGAGGTGAGACGATCAGGCAGGAAGTAAAGGCAGGGTAATTAGAACAGGAGAATTCTGGGAAGAGAAAAACTCATTAGGCAGTTGTGACCCAGCCACAGAGCAAGTAAGATATGACTGTCCTGACAAAAAAGGTACCCAGCCACATGGCTAACATAGACAAAAATGGGCTAATGTAAGTTATAAAAATTAGTTAATACAAAGCCTGAGCTAATGGGCCAATCAGTTTATAACTAATATAGACCTCGGTGTGATTTCATTGGGGCTTAACAACTGCAGGAACCAGGCAGGACAGAAACCTTTTGACAACACCCCACCCCTCCCCAGGCTGCCCCCCCCAGACTACTCCCCTTTTCCAAGGGCACCTGAGGTTTCTGATGGGTTGTCAGCAGCCCTGGGCCTCCTCAGCAAAGGTCCTCATCCCCATACTGCATCCGTTCTCCTCCCAGCTGCTTCTGCATCCCCACACGGATGCCTCCTGTGTTTGAAATCATTCTAAATGATACATCTTAGAAAATGTCTGTCATTCTGAACATAAACTCCTTAAGCACAATGGCTGTATTTATCTGGCCCACACTTCGCTCCCCTATCCCTAGGATGGTGAAATCCACAGAGCAGGCACAGGGATTAAAAATCTGTTGTGTGTATCATAGACACCAGTGAAGAACTGGTGGACATGACAGACAGACAGCTAAGTAAGAGTGACAACTCTTGTGTCCCTGGAGGACTTGGGCTCAGTCATGTTTTTATACTCCGAAGAGTCAACTACTGGTGTTTAGCCAACTACTGGTCTTCTGTCCTGGTCATTTGTGTTGGTGTCGAGAGCCTCTGTGTGCTCTCCAGGGCCCCAGTAATCTAGTTCTATAGAAAAAATGCAAGGCTCTGGCTGAAGATTGAGCGGAGACATTCGACAAGGCCTGGGTACTGAGAGAAATGGATTCCCACCTTGAGAGCCACAGGTTCCAGCTCTGTTCAGAGGGACAGACCCATCCTCAAAGAGTCCTGTGTGCTTACCTGGGCACAGAAATGACAAGAACTCTCTGTCCCTGATGGGACCTTGTCACTTTGTTTTCTTGTGTGCTCGGTGGCTTGTTCCTAACTTGCAGCCAATCACTGCGCTGCCAGATGGTACGAAAGATTTACCGGAATTTCGTTTTCAAATAAACCACAAGCTTGGATGAGCTAATGCTGTTCCACATTAAAAAAGCCGCAAAACTGGACAAATTAGCGTTGTTTCAAGAAAAGAAACTTGTCAAAGTCATCAGCTTTGCCTGTCTCAAATGATGGCCCTGAGACCCATGAGTAAAGGGGTCCTTCCTGTAGTAGCCCAGCAGGCCAAAGACCCAGGAAGCCCCTTTGCCCTTCGTCACTGCCTCTGCAGAATAACCCAAAGATGGTTTCATTCCCTGGCTGGCTAACTTTGTCCCCATCTCAAGTTGACATCAGCACACTGAGCCCCCATGTTGTCAACATTCCCTTCCATCCTGTCAACACCACGTTCTCTCTACAAACACTGAGAACCTGTGACTGCTCCCTGAACACAGGCACGACCCAGTAGGTCTTCCGCGGCAGCTCGGCAGGCTTGCACAGTGCAAGAAGAGCAGCTAGCCCCCTACCCTACTTTCCCTCTGCAGCAGTGATAAGACACCTAGCATCTCAGACAGCGCTCCAAGACCAGAGATCCTAGCCTACACCACAGCGCTGGGATCACAAACAGGCTGTAAGCCTGTCAAGAACACGGTTCTCTCCACCTTCAGCAGGAGATAACGGTACACCGATGGCATCGTTATAAGATGAAACCTGAGAAGATGGGGAGAGTCCTATAGCACTGTGCCCGCTGCACAGTGAGTATTCCCTAGTTGTGGATGTTATGTGGGTTGACAATTATGGTGGCGGCAGCAGTGATGAGCTGTGCAACTGCCCAGCTCTTCCTATACTGCACATCACATCCATCTGGTGCTAAACAGACCGAAGGGCCAGTCTGTGTATTCTAAGGCATTTTTGATAGATGTCACTAGTGATGGAAATTAAGCTAATATTAAAGAATGGTGGTGATAGCTGGGCAGTGATGGTGAACACCTTTAGTTCCAGCACTCGGGGGGCACAGGCAGATGGATGTCTGAGTTCGAGGCCAGCCTGCTCTACAGAGTGAATTCCAGGCCAGCAATAATCAATCAATCAATCAATCAATCAATCAACTAATCAATCAATTAATGGTGATTTTGTTGGAAGAGGGGCCGCTTGTTTGTCCCAGCTGCCCAGCTAGCTTAGGCCCGAAATAATCACACAGAAACTGTATTAATTAAATCACTGCTTGACCCATTAGCTCTGGCTTCTTACTGGCTAACTCTTACATCTTCATTTAACCCATCTCCATTAATCTGTGCATCACCACGAGGTCGTGGCCCTACCAGCAAAGTTTCAGCACGTCTGTTTCCTGCAGCTTCATGGTATCTCTCCCTCTGCCTTCCTTCTCCCAGCATTCACTTCTGTCTTCCCTGCCTACCTAAGTTCTGCCCTATCAACAGGCCAATGCAGTTTCTTTATTCATCAACCAATAAAAGCAACACATAGACAGAAGGACCTCCCACATCAGATAGTAGAAAGGTCAAAAAGCACCCCTAACTCTAAATATCTTACAAGTTTTACCTCAGTCTTCAAAACTACCCTGTGAGGGGGGGGGCTCTGGGTGTCCCATGTCACAGATGAGGACCCATAAAAACACAGAGGCCTTGACTGTATCCCAGAAGCAGAGCTGGGATAAGTAGCCATGCAAGGATCCTATCCAGGCGCTTTAACCCTTGACCTCTGTAAAAAGAGACTGCTTATTAGTTTCCTGGCTGCCCAGACCCAACTGTATTAATTACAACTCTGTTTGACCAATGACTCAGGCATATTTCTATATAGCTCTTATATCTTAAATTAGCCCATTTCTATTAATCTATGTATCACCACAAGGTTGTGGCCTCCTGGTAAGGACCTGGCATCTTTCTCCTCCAGCAGCTACATGGCATGACTTAGCACAGTAAAGCTGGACAGGAAATAAGAACAGAGATAGAGTAGGTGGACCCTGGCTGGGCCTGGCAGAGTCGGGAAGATCTGAGGACACAGAGCCCTAGCTCTGCAGGTCAGACACAGTTCAGAACAAACCTGAGTCTCCTCATCAAGTCCTCAGCTGGGCTTCCCACCCCCAAGCCTCCTTCAGCTGCCCTAGGAGATCCCTGAGGGGACCTGCCCTTTAGACCCCTCCCATGGTGGGGCTCCCCTGTCTAGGGCAAGCCCTGCCAGCTCTGACTCATTCCCCGTTCTTTACTCGAGGTTCAGATGAAGCAATACAAGGAAGAAATCACTCTCTCTGTTCCCTCGCTCTGCCCATGACTCATTATTTAGCTCACACCAAATGGTTCCCCACCTCCCAAGGAGGAGGCACTGAGCCCGTTACATAAGTGGCCTCCACAGCTGCTGCCGGTAATTGAAAGTGAAGCTCTTCTGACTAGAAGCCTGCTGGGAGCCGGGTGACTCTTTCCTCACCCCGCGATACCATCTTTATGGGAGAGGTCCCCAGAGCCAGGGCGTGGTGTGTGTGTGTGTGTGTGTGTGTGTGTGTGTGTGTGTGTGTGTGTGTGTGTGT
>NW_004949097.1:12485070-12494805 GCF_000317375.1 Microtus ochrogaster | reverse complement strand
GTTGGAGGGGGCGGCTGTTGAGCATGGTAGGCCTGACTTCTGAATAGTTTGTGCTGTCTTTCCAAAGCGTCTCTGATCTTAATCTCCCGGTGATCTGGAGCTGAGCTGCAGGAGGCAGGATCTGCCTGGCCTGGCTCTACAAAGCCCAGGAGGAAATGCATGCGGTGTGGGGTTTCTCTGCCCAGGGACCCACCCAAGAAGGACCACCCAGGAACCCGACTCTGGGCAAGGAGCTGCTAAAGCTGGGCTTATGTAATCGTCCCAGAAGAGGGATGGATTCTGGACATGCCGCTGACTTGCAAGGTCCGGGCAAAGGAGACCGTGCTGATCTAGTTGAGGAGGGACATGACTAAACGGCTCTTGAAAAAAAACCTTAGGGGATCCTGTCTAGACCCCACAATCCTGTCTTCTCCACTGGCGTCACCAGGGAGTTGCTTTTAAGGAGTTATGGGAAGCCAAACCAACTGTGACATCTGCTCGTTTCCAGTACCTATTTAGTGCAGAGACGGCTGGCTGCAGGACCCTTGGAGACACATGCCCACAGGGGACATCTGCCTGCTGGGATATCCAGACTAAAGGGTTAGGTCACTAGGTCAGGTGACATTTCTGGTTCTCTAGGCCTCAGTGTCTGCTTCAGCTGAACTGGGAAGGATAGCCAGGGGGGACAATTTCAGGTAAGAAGCCTGTTGGACACCAGCTTGTCAGTCCCCAAGGAGCATGTTCCAGAAAACATCCAAGACCCAGGAACTGAGGTCCTAGAGATGACTAGTCTGTGGCTCTCAGAAAGGCCAGTGAAAGGGGTGTTTTTGTAGGAAAAGGGGTGGAGTGATACTACTGAATTATTTAGATACTGCATGGGGCCGAGAATACTGCGAGACTCCAGATTCCCTTCTTGATTCCTACGTTGAAATCTGACCCCACAACGCCACAGGCACAGGCTCCTGCAATATGACTGGAGTCCCTACAAGAAAAGACAAAACAAAAAAACAAAGGAAGACCATACAGAGGTACAGGGTATAGATGCAGATCAGGCAGAGTATTTGCCGGAGGAACCAGCTTGCTGACTTCTGGTTCTCTGACTTGCAGCCTTCAGAACCCTGAGGAATCAGGTCTAACTTCCGGTGTTTGCCACTGGAGTATGGTGCTTCATTTGAGCAACCAGAGAGGACGGTGACCCTTGGAGATGCTGCAGTCACCCTAAAGCTGGGAGGAGGGGTTCTCCCAGGCATGAAGCCTAGGCCTCCTCCCGTAGCTGTTCAGGAGATGTACCAGGGTCTGTAGACAGAGGTGTCTTCCTGGCTATGGGGAAAGAGACAGGACAGCAAGACCTGGGGGAAGTGTGGGTCACAGGAGCCTTCAGGGTTCTTTGGTACGCCATCTTCACCAGGGCATCTTCCAATGGGAAGAAACCTGGGGTTCCAGCTGCCTTCCAGATGCACACAGTAAAGTGCCACAGGCCAACCTCTCAAGACACTCATCACACTACCCGGTCCTAAGCCCTGTCACATGTGGTCAAGAGAAGCTTCTGGTGTCAGCATTGCACCAGAGACAAAAATGTCAAACAGAAAAAGCAAACAAACAAACAAACAAAAAAAAACATTAAGAAAACAGACCAACACCATGGGATTAGCAGTGTACCGATATCAAGGTAAAATTGCTGTGCAAGAACAGTCATGGATGGGGGTGGCACACACCGTTAGTCCCAGGACTCAGGAGGCAGAGGCAGATGGATCTCTGTGAGTTTAAGGCCAGCCTGGTTTATAGAGTGAGCGCCAGAACTACACAGAGAACCCCTGTCTCAAAAACTAAAAAAAGAAAGAAAGGAAGAATTAGATCCTAAACCCTTAGGTACCAGCTAAATCCAGCTGTAACTGCCTCATAAACTCGGAACTTCCGACACAGCCCCAGGAACCCTCTGGCTCCCACGCGCTGACTGACGGTGTGCCTGGCCTTCTGCCAGGGAACTCAGTCATGAAGCCTGGTAACTCCCTGACTTAAAACAATGTCTGGGTGTTTCTGCTTCCTATGAGCTGGGAATGAGGGTAGAAGGTTTAGTCAATGTTTGCTTCTGTCAGTCTGGGCACCTTTATCACCACCTGTGATCGAAAGCAGGGACCATAAACAAACACGGCCTATCAGAGCATGGCTACTGCGTTTCTCTGCCTGGGTAGCGAGCTCTGGTCCTGCAGGTGACCGTCCTTCCCCATCTCTCCAGGACAGGCCTGGTCCTGTTTTCTAGGAGCTTACAGCTCAGTTAGGACACTAAGCATCCCTTCAAGAACGAGTTTCTACTTCTCATTCCCACAGTCGCTACCTTACTCCTTCCCATCCTAGCCGTCCGTTTGCCCCTCCCCCTCCTCCTGCCCACCTGGCCTGGGTTACAGAGAAGAGCATGGAGCTATTCTTTCTTAACCTTTGGGAAGTAAGGGGATGGGAAAGCCGGTCTGCCTCGTCCAGGAAGGCCTCTTCCCTTCCGTTTGTTGAAACTGATTCGGATGGAGGAGGAGGCCACTTTGAGGAAAGGAACCTTAGTAGATGTGAGAACAACACAAAGGAATTAAGGGGGCGACTGTAGCTCGCCCCGGGGAAACCCACTCCAGGGGAGGCAGCAGAATGGGGAGCTCAAAGCTAGCCTGAACTAAATAGCACCACGGTCTCATAACACAAGCAAACAGTGGGGGCAAGCCGGGCAGAGCGTGGGCGGCTGTGGGAAGTGCAGAGGCACCGAATTCTAGAACTGGAGCAGAGCTCTGGATGTTTGTAACCATCTGCCCAAGTGGCATCTCCAACAAGGGCTGACTTTCACCGGGAGACGGAAATCAAATAAGGGTACAGATGCATCCTTCCTATCTCCACGGCATTGCTCTGATACACCACAGAAATGCTAACTCACCTATCCCATGCTCCCCAGGGAAGCTGTCCGGGGACATTACTGTGAGCAGTGGTCCATGCACTCCAGTAGTAAGAGAGTGGAGGGGTGAAGGATAGAGTTAGAAGCCATGAGTCCTGACCCCCCCCCCCCACCGAACCGGGAACTTTGGAGATGGTGCTTAGAACAAGACAACAGGAATGAGAGCCATGCAAGTCCTTTTGAATTTTCTGGTGATCCTATTAAGAAAGCAAGAGAGATTTATTTTAAGTACATTTGTTTAAAAAAATATGTATTTTATTCATATGAGGGTTTAGTTTGCATATAACTACATGCAGCCTATGTGTGCCTGATACCCTTGGAGAAGAAGGCATCAGATCCCTTGGAGATGAAGTGACTGATGGACGAGCCACCATGTGGGTGCTGGGAATCCAACCCAGGCCATCTGGAAGAGCAGCCAGGGCTCTTTACTGCTGAACCCTCTCTCCAGCCTCTACATTCCTTAGCAAACCTAGTCTAGGGCCAGTGAGATGGCCAAGCCGGTAAAAGCGCTTGCTGTCAAACCTGATGGCCTGAGTTTGATCCCTAGAACACACATGGTAGAAGCTGGGAAACAACTTGCACAACTTGCCTTCTGCCCTCCACTCTGCATGCATGCTGTTACACACACGACTCACACGTCTGCACAAATAAAGACATGTAGAGTAAAAATGTCTTAAGTTTAAAAAGTGTATCAACGACAGTCTAGCTTATTTTGTAACTCACCTTTAAAATCCTCTGTATCTTTCACACTCAGGGCCTGGACCTGCTCAAGCCAGCCTCTGCTCAGGCCATTTCAGCTGTTTGGGGCCACCTGTGTCTACCTGTGTGTGACAAGCGGACAGGAAGGCCCTGGGACCGTTTCCTTGTCTGTAAAGTCAATGATAAGTCTATCAGTAGCTCTCCAATTGTCCTGGAATAGAGAGCTGTGGCTTCTTCAAAGTTCCCTAGTGCGGGGTGTGTGTGTGTCTGTGTGGTGTGTGTGCATGCTCTTGGGTGTACGCACGCACCTCAGTGATGTGCGTGTGAAAGAGTATATGTGTGTGTGTGTTCGTGAATGTGTATGCGTGAGTGTACATATGTGTGTATGTGTGAGTATCTGTGTGAAGAGATTGGTTTCAGTGGGATGGAAGATGACCAGCCGAGTGATCAATCATTTGCTTCTGCTTCTTGCCAAGTAATTCTAGGCTCTCTTGTTTTAACTGTCTGTTGGCCTTTAGCGTCTGATCTCGGCTGGTTCATGGCTAATTAAAGAAGCTGACAACCTTGTACAGCATACCCTGCAAGTTGCACTGCTAACTCCAGTGCAGACTCTGGCATGCTCCAACAAGAAGTCACCTGCCAGGGATCCAAGAGCCAGGTGACAAGCATGAGCATGGCCCCACACTCTGGGTGGTTAGAAAGGACATCTGGCTCTATGGCTGCACCCTGTAAATCAGTGTATGGTCCACAAAAGGATCCCCAACTACCTGGCCAGGTGACTGGTTAATGGGGAGGGGTGGGATCTGAGCTTGACCTAATCTTTAAACCCTTCCCCATAGGTTAACGTGTGTGGAATGTGGGATCTGAGCTTGACCTAATCTTTAAACCCTTCCCCATAGGTTAACGCGTGTGGAATGTGGGTGGATGATACACAAAGGTAAGGTCTGTGTGTAGCCGTCTTGGTTCTCTTGCTGAGTGTTCTGAGAAGAGGGCACACTGTCCAATAGGCTTCTCTATGTGTCTGTGCACTTTTTCACACTCTCTTAGTTAGAAACACAGAAGACACACAGGAGCGGTTCAACAGCTGTGAGACTCAAATGGCGGCCTCGGCAGACGGTGAAGCTGTCAAAGGGTATCATTAAATCCAGGTTCAAGTGCAGCCGCAGGACACCCACTCACTTCCCAGGGCCAACCCAGTGTGAGACAGACCTTGTGGCTGCAGGCTTTTGAAACCCAACCACTGGGCAAAGGCACACATTTTGGTTCAATTATTTTCCTTCATTTAATGAGTTTTGAAGCGGGCCTACTGTATTCGGTTAGATGTGTGGTCCTCACTGCTCTGGGACTTGAAAAATGTTTTCGGTGAAATGAAGATGTCTTCCTCATTCGTTGGGTAAGGGTTCCCAAGTGTTAGGCAAACCAGAGACAACTGAAGCATATATCAAACTACAGAGCTTCTTGACGCGTTGACATTGCCAAGGGGACAAAACCACAGCTGTGTGCCCTGCCCTATCCAACACTCTTCTCTCCTTGGATGGTGTTTGATTCTTTGGGCTGTGTGTTGGGATGTCATGATATAATAAGAAATATATATTTTAGTCTCCACTCTCAGTTTCTGGCCAGAGCGCCTGAAATACTGAACAGTTCCTAAATGAGAAAAGTTTAAAGGTCTTTGGTTATTCATAATACTCCTTTATGAATTTATGTTAATGAGGAGACTTTTGGGAAGTCCCTAAGAGTGGCCATGTGGTTGCCATGGGAATCATGTATCTGGCTGGACAGCTGATACTTCTAGGAAGAGGAAGGGGCTGGGGCAGGAGATTGAGCTAATCACCCATGATCAATGACTGAATGGCTCATGCCCACATCGGGGAACAGCAATGACTGAATGGCTCATGCCTACAGCAGGAGACCTCCACAAATACCCGATCAGGTGCAGAGCTTCTGCCTTCCTCACACACAGGGTATTTATGGGCGGAGTTCCCAGAGTTCAAGCAGTCCTGCCACTTCTCCCACAGTTTGGCCTGCATAGCTCATCATCAGGCCGTTCAGCTGTTTCCCCTAATACAGTTTGCAGTAACTCAGTAATTTAGTAAGTCATCTCGGGTTCTGTTAGCTGCTCTCACAAGGGTTCGGCCCAAGAAGGGGGTGATAAGACCTCTGACTATTGCTAAGAAGACCAGCAGCTGGAGTAACCTCTGCACCTAAAGCTGTGCATGGCAACGAAGTCTTTGAGGATGGCCCTCATCTGAAAGGTGTGAACCAGTTCTGACAGGAGTCAGAATGGCGATGATATGGCTGGTCAGTAATCTCTCTCTCTCTCTCTCTCTCTCTCTCTCTTTCTTTCTCTCTCTCTCACACACACAGACACATATATACACAAATACACATGCATACACACACAATTACACACACATAAACACACATACACATGCATACACACATATACACAAATACACACATAAACACACACACACACCCTCATTTTGATGGTCAGAAATAATGCAGCATTTGGTGGGATGAGTCAGAGCAACGGTGGGTTAGTTTGTTTCCCAGAGCGGACTACAAGCAGAAACAAGCCCTCAGACGCAGTACTCGCTCCTTCCCCGGTCTAAGTGACAGTACACGGTTGAGAACGGTAGCCCTCGTAATGTGCTCTTCACAGACCTGTGCACCTCCTGTGACATGTTGTTTCACCCAATTTCACAACCTTTGTGAGAAGCACCAGACTTACAGAGCAGGGAAGTCTCTGGAGACAGGCCATTTCCCCAACGCATGGTTAGGAAGAGAGATATTGGCTCCTCTCCTTTTGCCTGGAATCTTAAATTCTAAACTAAAGCTGCACCCAAACAATTAAGATATTAAAAGATAATCATGCTGAGATCCACCTAGCCTGGAGCGCCTGCTGCCCCCCCCCAGTGACATTGGAATGTGGGATCCCCTCCTTTTCCTTAACGCCCCGCATCACCTAACACAGAGTCAGAACATTTCTGAGATGTTCGGCTTACTGAACACGCTTGTCGGTAACTGGGCCCAGGAGATCAGGTTCAATTCTCATCTTCCCACGGCAGAAGATCAAAAGGAGACAAGCTGCGGACAGTGCAGAACCTGCTAACTATGCAACCCTCCCACCATGATCCCTGCGTCTCCCATCCAGCCCTACTGAAGCCTCTTCAGGTACTTCCAGGATAGAATTGAGGGTGCTGTACCCTCTGTTTTGCCATGGCAGGCCCTCAAACGAGTCCAGTCCTACCAACTCTTATCCCCAGGGTGTTGGCTTTAAGTGTCAAACAGACACCATGGAGTAGGAGCACAAACTCGTGCTTAAGGGATACACCATAACCTTGGGGATCTTACTGAAGGTTATCAGAACCCTGCATTTTTGAAAAAGAAAGTTCTATGGAATTTTTTGTTGTTGTAATGGTTGAAGACATGGTAAGTGACTATGTTCTTGCTCAATAATCAATACAGAAGAGATACTGATTAGGTTATATATGCCTAAGATTGACAGACACAGAAAAACACGTGTATTTACAACTACCAGTCCAGACCAATCACTGCCTTCCTAAAAGAATGCATGTCTCTTGCTGCCCAAACTCCTCGGTTCCCACAAGGGGCCTCACTTATGTCTCATTTCCAAAAGAAGAAAAAGAGCCCAGAGGTTTGACGGAAGGTTATTCTGATACCTGGATTTAATCACACAGAGCCTTTGCAGAGCATTTTGGATCACTACGTTCAGCTCTGCATTTAATGGTGGGCTTTCCTTGTCAAAGACAGAAGGAAGCAAAATTTCCCAAGGAAAACAGCATCTTGATGCAAGAGAATTACTGCCAGTGAGCTCCCTCCTGCTTAACCTGGTCCAGGGTGGTCACGCAAACCAATTAGGAATCACACGGACACCTCAGTATTCACATCTGCATTGGCTCCTGAAAACCTAACCACCTTTCTCTAGGCCCAAGAAAGAGGCTGGAATGGCGGACTGGCCTGTGCTTTGGGTGAAGCTGTAGATGGTGGCCGCATTTTCTTAAAAGTTCATTTTATACCTTTTGTCTCCTCAAAACTCTGGTGCTCCTTTCTTGAACTTATGCCCTTTGACATTCTTTCTGTAGAAGCATCAAGAAGAGACCTCCTACAACTGACTACATCTCGCGTGAGGGAACTCGCCCGCAGATGGCCCACCTCCTTCCCTTCGTGGATGGATGTCCCCTGCTATGTAAAGCATGGTAAATACATATGTAAAGCCAAGCCTCTGCTTTAGACCCCGTGTCTCTTCCTTGACTCCACTTCATCTCCGCTTCCATTTCAATAGACGCCTTTGTCTTCTCTACTTGACCAGTTTTATTGGCATGGGAATATGCTTTGATTTCGCTGCTCTACAAAACAAACTTTCTCAGCCCTACATTTTCTTCTGGATTCTGTCATATTTCTTTATAGAGAAAATGCCTTGAGGCAGGTATTATGGCTCCTATCTATAATCTCCTAGTATTCAAAAGGCTGAGGCAGGAGGATTGCCAAGACTTCAAGACCAGCTTTGTTATATATAGTTCTAAGCTGCAGAATGAGACAGTGTCTAAGAACAAAAAGTAGAGGAGGAGAGGGAAGGAGGAGAGAAGGAAGGGAAGGAAAAGAAGGACCCCAAAAGAATTTTATTTATTTACTCTTTTTATTGTGTCCAGGTCCCCACTACACTCAAACCTGCACTTCTCTCTTTGAATGAAAGGATCTTTCAAAGCAGCCGGTAAGCCTTCTGGTCACTCTTACTTGACCCACCTGCAACATCTCATGCCAACACGTCCTTCCTCCTCCAAACCCCTTCTCAGCTCCACTTCCAAGACACCGAGCCCTTGCACATTCCTTTGACCTCTCTGAGCGAGCATTTGCCCTTGTTTCTTTATACTCAAATATTGCAAGGTTGGTTCTGTTTCCTTTTTTATAGCTATACTTCCTTAAAGGTCTTGTCCATTTCATGGCTTTTGATTCTGCTCCAGTACTGTAAAACACCTGAGCACACATTTCCAGTGTAGACCACGCTCAACTCCAGGGTTCTGTTACCTGATGCCGACCCAATACCTTTCGGGAGCCATGTCAATCATCTCAACAGCAACCTTCTTTACCACCCTGGACCTCCTCTCCCTCCAACATCCCCCCTCTCTAGGTAAGTGCTAACTACTCCTGCCTTCTCGCTTTCCAGAGGAAAACAATCAGGACAAAAATAGTGCCCATCTCCCAGGGCTATTGGCAAGACGAGATGATCAGTGCTTGCCCTGAACTGGGAATAGTGCCCAGCAGAGAATTACTACATTAACTCTTGCTAAATCATTAAAGTAATCATCTTTGGCTCTTCTCTGTCTCTCAAGTCCCTGTATCTAATCATCAGCTAATCCTTTGGCGCTCCCTTGGAAACACATGCAGAGCACAGCCGCATCTCATCTGTATCCACAACACCTTGAGTCAAGCCTCTGTCACCTCTTGCCTGGATTTAGTGTCTTCACTGGTCTCCTCCCTCCAGCAGCCTCTGCCTTACTACAGCCACTCCCAAGCCGGCAGCCGGAGTGGTCCCTTCTAAATAGAAGTCAGACCATGGCACATCTTACTGGAAAAGCTTCAGCAGCTCCCTTCCCACTCTCAGCGTGGTGCTGTCTTCCCTGTGACCCCCACCTTGCTGAGGGGCATCTCTGCAAGTCATGGACTGCTCACACCCTCTGCCACAACCATGCTCTGTCTCCTTTTTGTTGCTTTAGAACCAAGCATGCTCCTGCCTCCAGTCTCTTGTGTTTCCTGTTCTTTCTGCCTGGGTTACCTTTCTTGTCTGTCATTTCCCTCAGACACAATCTCAGGCTGTCTTGTTAGAGAAGCCATGGCTGCTAGCCTCCCATACTGTAGCTACCACCTCCGTACTCTCCTTCTTTTCAGGGAATCCCAAACCTGTGTGGACTAGATATCGGTGCTTGTCTGTGAGTTATCCCTCCACTGTGACGTATAGAGCTGTGAGTGCCACAATACCTCCACAGCCTTGAACAGACAACGTGCCCAATAAATACTAACAGAGTCATGAGCGAAGCCGCATTCCTTGTGCAGTGATGGAGGAAGGTAATTGGTTAATTAAATAAAGAAGCTGCTTGCCC
>NW_004949097.1:12470235-12484820 GCF_000317375.1 Microtus ochrogaster | reverse complement strand
GCTACACACAGATGATTAGAAATGGGCTAGTCCAGGTGCGAGAGTTAGCCTAGACGAGGCTAGATAGAAATGGGCCAAGCAGTGATTAAAAGAATACAGTTTCCGTGTAATTATTTAGGGGTATAAGCTAGCAGGCGGCCTGGGGTGCTGGGGACGCAGCCCCACCGCTCCTATTACTACAGTGCAGGCCCCGTTCCCGAACACGGTTGGCTTTTGAGCGTACACCCAAAGAATTTCTACTCTGAAAAATCCTGAACCACAACATCTTTCACAGTCAGCTTTCTGTGAAGAAGGCAAAGAAGACAGAGCCTATGCGTATAAGCTAAAGCTGCCTACATCTGACAGAAGCCCCCATCAGCTTCTCACGCCCATGTTGTCAAACAGCCTGCTTCTATCACACATTTGTTACACATGCCGAAAGCCCCACCTAGGACTGGAGGGTTCAGTGTGTGAGAAAGTGCACAGGGGAGGCAGTGGGGACAGGAACCTGCTTTGGGGGAAACAACGAGAGTTCGTCACGACGCCAGGCTGTAGGATGTGCCATCCGGGGAACAGTCGTTTTGGTCTTTAAATCAATGGAGTCATTCATTAAAAACAATTGAGAGAACCTAATGAGCAACAATCCAAAGAACATAACAGACCGCTGTCATCCTCAGCAGTCCCTAAAGAGACTTCAGCATCTTAGCGCCGAGGTGAGCTTTATACCTACAAGATCAGTAGTATTAAATTAAATCAGGGTAGTAAATTTAGAGAGTTTATTATTGGCACAAATGGATAGAAAGTTCTCTTCTGTTCACCTGGAGAACATGTGTATGTCTGTGCAGAAGAGTGTGTGTTTGTGTGCATATGGTTAAAGATGTGTCCACACATGATTGTGTCAATCAGAGGCCAACCCTAGGGACTTCCTACAGTTCCTAACCCTAGTGTGTTTGGTTTGTTTTTTTGTTTCTTTTTTTTTTAAACACAGGTTTGACTCTGTAGCCCTGAGTGGCTTGGAACTCACTATGTAGACCAGGTTGGTCTCAAACTCAGAGAGATGCACCACCAACTCTAACTCCTTGTTTTGTTTTTTTGTTTTTGTTTTTTTTTTTTTGAGACAAAAGTGTTGTGGAACATAATATTTATTTCACTATATAAAGATGTGTTGCTGTTTCACCTTGTCTGCCTAAGGCACCTACCTGATTGGTTTAATAATGAACGGCCAATATCTAGGCAGAAGAGGAATAGGCGGGGCTGGCAGGCAGAGAGAAAAAACGGGAACCAGCCAGCCACCTGGCGACCAGACAGACAGACACAGAGGAATCAGGAAAGCAGGATGGACAGTAAGTAGATGAGATAAGTGAGCCTCAGGGCGGCACACAGGTTAACAAAAAGGGAGCACTCCTGCACTGCTGGTGGGAATGCAAGCTGGTACAGCCCCTCCCTTTGGATGTCAGTGTGGCGATTTCTCAGAAAATTGGGAAACAACCTTCCTCAAGACCCAGTAATATCACTTTTGGGTATATATCCAAAGGATGCTCAATCATACCACAAGGACATGTGCTCAGCTATGTTCATAGCAGCTTTGTTTGTCATAGCCAGAACCTAAAAACAGCCTAAATTACCCTTGATCAAAGAATGGATAAGGAAAATGTGGTACATTTACACAATGGAGTACTGCACAGCAGAAAAAAAATAACGACATCTTAAATTTTGCAGGCAAATGGATGGAGCTAGAAAACATTATTTTAAGTGAGGTAACCCAGACACAGAAAGACAACTATCACATGTACTCACTCATAGGTGGTTTTTAAACATAAAGCAAAGAAAACCAGCCTACAAATCACAATCCTAGAGAACATAGACACCAATGAGGACACTAAGAGAGACTTATATAGATCTAATCTACACAGGAAGTAGAAAAAGACAAGATCTCCTTAGTAAATTGGGAGCATGGGGACCTTGGGGGAGAATTGAAGGGGAAAGGGGAGAGGCAGGGAGGGAAACAGAAAAAAATGTAGAGCTCAATAAAAATCCATAAAAAGATTAATTTAAGTTTAAAAAATATAGCTAGAAACAAGCCTAAAGCTAAGGCCAAGCACTTATAATTAATAATGAGTCTGCGTCATGGTTTGGGGTTTGGTGATGGGGGAGAGTCTTCTGTTTTGTGTTAATTTCATTGGTTAAATAAAGAGACTGCCTTGGCCCTTTAATAGGACAGAAAATTAGGTAGGTGGAGTAAACAGAACAGAATGCTGGGAGAAAGAAGCCAAGTCAGTGAGTCGCCATGATTCTCCCACTCTAGACAGATGCAGGTTAAGATCTTTCCTGGTAAGCCACCTTGTGGTGTTACACAGATTATTAGAAATGGGTTAGATCAATATGTAAGAGCTAGCCAATAAGAGGTTATAACTTATGAGCAAGGCAGTGTTTAAAAGAATACAGTTTCCATGTAATTATTTTGAGTAAAGCTAGCTGGGAGCCAGGTGGTAGAAAGCAGCCTGCAGCTCCTTTTTACAGTTTGGCAGTTGAGAAAGCCTGCTTCACAAAAGTCACTGTACCCTGGGACTCGCTGATTTCTCCAGCTCTTGTGCAGAGTTTAAAATCATGACTGGAACTTAGATCTTGTCAAGTGCTTTCCCTTTATCTACAGAGATGATCCTGTCATTTGCCCTCTTGGTACCTTTATGTGTGTGGTTTCATCTCTCCAGCTGCCTGTATGTTCTGAGTACATCATGCTTTGTCTGAGAGCACAGCCCATCTCACATGTTCCTAAGTTTTAATTCACCAGTGCTATGGTCATTGGATCTGTGTTCACAAGGGTTATTAATCAGTAACTTTCTTTTCTTGTGATGTTTTTATTCAGTTTTAATATCAGGATAATATTGACTTCAGAACATTAAAGCATTCAGCCCTATACTTTCTGGGAAAATAAAAGATCTAGTGCCCACTTCTATAAATACAGAGAGAATTTGGTATCTAGGTGATGCTTCTGTCAAAGAGAAATATTTTAACTTAAAAAAATTAATTTACTTATTTGTCTATTCAGATATGTTATTTGTGATGTTTTAAGTTGTTGGCATGGAATTACTGGTAACCTTTCCTCAGAGTCCTCTTGTTTCTGTAGGATTGGTAGTGATGCCCCCTTTCACCTAGGATTTTTGTGAACTTGCACCTCTTTTTCTGTCTTGAGTTCCTGTCCTGACTTCCCTTCTGGGTAAACTCGGAGCTGTAAGGTGACATAAACCCTTTCCTCCCCAAATTGCTTTTAGCCATGGTGTTTATGGCAGGGTAGAAAGCTAAGCAGGGCAGTTAATATAATTACAAGCTTATTAATTTCCTTGATCATTAAAAGTTGTTTTTCATAATTTCTTTAAACTAAAGCTAATACCACTGATTTGAAGCTTTTTTCTTTTTCATATGGCCACTTAAAATCATGACTCTTCAGACTGGAGTACAGCTCATGTGTAGAGTTGTTTAGGGTGGTACTGAACTCTCTGGCTCTAATTCTTCAGTTGGAAAATTCCCCCCAGTTCTCATCTATTTGTTGCACAAACTCTGCACTCCTGCTGTTGGGTTTTCTTATAATGACTTTACCTGGTGTCACGACAGGGAAAAACCATTATTTCCTGTTTTTAAGGTCATCTTTTGTCCCCTTTCTGGTTATTTCCCTCAATTTCCTCACAAATCAAATAAAGTTAATGATATACTTGAACTCAGGACACACCGGGCTAAAATATGAGCATAGAAGACCTGAATATATAACCTGTAAACACACTCTACATACCTCCCTCCCCATTTCCCCCTCTGCCTTCTGAAAGGGTATTTAAGAATTTTAAGCGTTTCTTTGGAATCTCCTTTAGATTTTCCTATTCTTATAGGTCTCTACCAAGTAGACATGAAGCACACACAGTATCAGTTTCTTTTGTTTTTTTCTCTTGTTGATCTGTGTTATGGAGAGACATAGTTAAGAAGTATTCAGAGTAGGAGGAAATCGTTAGGTGGTTGTAACAATTAATAATTAAAATGCAAAAGCCTCTGCGCAGTGCCAAGCATTATCAGGGAGGTGTAAGCATTTCCCTTCTTCCTGTCACTTCACATCTCTGGAAGAGAGCACAGGTGGTCCTGAAAGCAGTTCTAAAAAGAGAAGATTCTTGTATCACTTTTGTTTTTGTAAATATCATTATTCTCCATAGGAAGTTGGCACAAAGGGTGTGGGAGATCTTTCTGTCTATGTGTTACTTTTATTGGTTAATGAATAAAAACACTGGCTTGGCCTACTGCAAGGTAGAACTTAGTTAGGCTGGGAAAGCTAGGCTGAATGCTGGGAGATAGAGGGCCCTCTGGCATGCTCAAGGCTGAACTACTCCCTCCTCTCACCCCAGCTGCAGATGTTTTCAGGAAGACTTCTCTCCACAGCCCATGCCACAGGAAGAACCAAGCTCACTCACTCACAGCGCCTCACACAGGATCAGTTGTGTGCTGTTAGCAGCTCTGAGGATGAGAATGTCAGACTGGAGAGAGCTAATCCTCCAGCTCTTCCTCCTTTAACCATCCAGCTCAGCTCTCACAGAGTTGGTGTGGAGAAGTCGGGGCTGAGCCTTCAGGGTGTCGCCTCTTCAGAGCTGTTCTTCTCACCCAGGAGACTGTCTGTGATCAGAACACAACTGGATTTTCCAGGGAGCTGAACTTCATACGACTGTCTTTGGTTTACCTTTGTTCAGGTGTTACCCAGATAGCCACAGGTTTATAGATGTACAATAGGGTGGCTCTATCTGTGGCTACCTTGTCTTTCCTTTTCCATATCAGCTCCTCCCTCAACTCTCTCTTGAGGACATCTGTGTCTACCCGGGGATCCAGTTCATCCACCCATCTCAAGGTGCATGAGCCATGCAACGCCCATTTTGTCATGTGGGGCAGCATTTACAGGATTCAGGAATTAGAACATGGGTATCTTGAGGAGCAATAAGAGCACCCTGATTTTATTCCTTAGCCACTCACAAGAAGGAACTATCTCTGAGGTAAAATGAAATTTCAACACTTAGCTTATTTAAGACTCTGGTGACTTTGAATGTAAACATACAAGGATGGGGCACACCCGTGGCTCTAGACTTAATCTTTTACTTGGTTATATAGTAGCTTTCTCTATGTGATGCAACCTCCAATTGTTAATATTTGACATTGATGCTATTTTTGTTTTATTTTTATGTTCATTATCTCTTTAATCTAAATGAGACAAGAATACATACTTCGACTGATTTTTAAAAAATCTATTAGCACATAATTTATATTCTGTGTATTACTGTATTTGAACAGGACTAAGCCCTCAATGGTTTTATTCAGACATTAACTCTGTCTGTTTTTGCTTTTTGTTCTTTGAAAGGAATTTATTTACTTTCTGTACATATTTGTCTTCAAAACCCCCATCCTTGTACAAGTATAATGCTACATAATTCTAGACATGTTAGACATATCCAACGTTTCTTAATGAAAATTATGCTTTCCTGTGTCTCAGATTTTTCTCTCAAAGGGAAGGCAGACGATCACACAAGGAAAAGGTGTTTTTAAGCATTTCACGGTCAACACCCCAGACCATCACTTGCTCTGAACCCTTTTATGGAGTGGGTTTTCCACAGTGTTACTGGCCTCCCAGCACGGAAAGAGACCACTGTGGTTAAATAAGCCAATAGAACAAGGTTCCTGTCTGGCCCTGGGATGGAGACCTGTGCCCTTTGCAAACATGGGTAACCATGCCAGTAACGACTTCCCGAATATTGCTTCTTCAAGCCAAGCTGTGACCTCTCTTATCAGGTGTGTGTGTGTGTGTGTGTGTGTGTGTGTGTGTGTGTGTGTATGTGTGTGTGTGTGTGTGTTACATTTGGTGGGAAAGCATTCCAGATTTTTCTTTTCTATTATGTCCCAGTTCTAGCCATGACATGATGTCTTAGAGCTTGGCTTTGAAAGGTCAATGTCAAGCATGATGTACACAGTGCTGTTCCATTTCAGGTATTAATTTTATTAAAGGGATTCAAAGAAATGTTCATGGTTTTCCAAACCAGCGATTCTTTTGGTACTTCTGAGAAAGTGTCCATCTCTCTAAATGTCAAATTTGAAGCAATAGTCAGCGTTCTGGTTTGGATAGGAAATGTCACCCAGAAGGGTTGAAGACCTGGCCCCAGTGGGGTAGGTTTCAGGGAACTGATGGGCCATGGGGGCTCTTACAAAGTCAGAGGACTAGGCCATTGTGGATTCTCAGCTTGGGTTCTCATTGGGGATAGTAGAAGCTAGGAGACAGGGCCTAGTTGGAGGATAAATGGCACTGGAGAATGCCTAAAGCGTCTTTTGCCCCACCCCATACCACCTCTCTTGTTCTCAGCAACCACGAGGGGAGCAGCCCCACCTTCCTGCATATTCCTTGCTATGATGTTTATCTCACTATAATCTAAAAACAACTAAAGTAGAGGCTAGAGGGATCACTCCGTGGTGAATGGCACAGACTACTCTTCCAGAGGACCCAGATTCAATTCCCCATGAGGACACAAGGGCTCACAACCATCTATAACTTTCACTGCAGAGGCTCCAATGCACTCTTATGGCCTCCATGAAAAATGCAAGTAGGTGGTTACATTGCAACAATGCAAATATACACGCAGGCAAAACACCCATATACAAAAAGTAATAAAATTTAAAAAAAGAAACTGATATAGTTGGCCATAGGCAGACATCTCTGAAACCACGAACCAAAATAAAGTCTTTCTCCATCAAGTTGTTTATAACACATATTTTTAATCTCAATGGCACAAAGCTAAAACAATCAATTATAAAAACATATTTCCCCAACCTGTACTAGCTGTTTTTCTGGCTGAGACAGAACATTCAACAAAAGTGACTTAAGGAGAGAAGGGTTAATTCTGGCATGGCTGTGGAGTATCATAATGGGTCCATCAAGGTAGGAAGGGGTGGTGGTAGGAGCAGGCATGGAAAAAAGAAAGATGCTGGAGCTCCTCGCACAGTCTTTGCTCTCTCCCCACTTCATCCAGTCTGCCCTGCTCCCTTCTCAGAACGTTCAGCAAAAGACAACTTCACAGACATACCCCCATGTGTGCCTCCTAGGTGATTCCAAGATCCAGTTGACTTGACAAAGAAGATGAACCACCCCACAACCCAAACAGAGTATGTTTTCACTGAGTTCATGTGTAAGTATGCATGTGTGTGTTGCACGTGTGACTGGCACATGGTAGAGATGAACGCTGTGTCACCCCACAGCTTACAGACATACCAGCAGTGCTCAAACTGCTGAGCACAGTATACCAGTCCCCCCATTGTGGTAGGGAGGCCACTTGATGGTTCCAGACTGCTCAGCCCCAAAATAATCACACAGAAACTATATTATTTAAAACACTGCTTGGCCCATTAGCTCTAGCTTCTTATTGGCTGACACTTATATCTTAATTTAAGCCATTTCTAGTAATTTGTATATCACCATGTGGTGTGGCTTACTTGGTAAAGTTTCCAGCATCTGTCTCCGGTGGGGCTACATGGCTTCTTTCTGACTCTGCCTCCTTTCTCCCAGCATTCAGTTTAGTTTTCCCTGCCTACCTCTATTCTGCTCTGTGCAGGCCCCAAGACAGTTTCTTTATTAACCAATGGTATTCACAGCATGCAGAGGGTAATCCCACTCATCCCATGGCCCCTATCTTCTGCATCCTTATCTGGAAACACCTGCCCCTCCAACACAATGCCCTGATCCAGGTACTTCCTCATCTTTATTACCTAAACTTTTCAATGAATTTGCTGCTCCTTCTACACAGAGCTCTATCACCACAACTCATTGCCTGTTTCTTGATTATCATTCAGGTTCTTGATGCAGTAACGTGCCTCTCCAGGGGCCTCCCTTTCATCACCTGCCATTCACCTCTCTCGCGAGAAGTTGTTCTGCACGAGTCTTATCCCCTGTGTGAACAGCTCTGCTTATGGTCTGACCCTCCTCATTGTCCTGCCCACAGTGTCCTACTTCTTGTGTGGATATTGGTGTCTGCTGCTCCTGGAATGGTGAACAGGCTCACATGGGTCATGTGGTAACTTCTACTGACGAGAGTCTCTTGTACCTTTCTTTGTTTTAATCTTGTAACCAAGAGATAGGGGTACCCCAAAGAAGCTTGGAACATCCCCAGATCAGCACACCTGGTTATAGTAAAGGAAGCACATGACAGAACCTTAGGAAAGAGCTTGGAGTACAAGGACTGAGAATGTGGGAATGTGAGCTGGCAGCTCCTCTGCCCTCACCTCCCTTCCACCCCAGTCTCCACGGGTCTGGCACAGCCAGGGTACATCTTTTTGATCAGCTCTTCTCCAAACATATACTTGGAATGGGAAATACATGAATAATTGAATGATCCAGGCACCACTGCCGTGTAATAAAAGTTTTTGGGCCGTGTGACTAAGCAAGCTATTACAGCGATATGGCACTCACTCCCACAGAGACGCTCTGCTAGGGACTCCATCAATGAGTCACTCCGGGTAAGGGGTGAGGCAAGGCCAGAGACACAGTAGTAGGGACAGCTTCCCTAGCTCTGTTTTTCCTGCCTCAGAGGCAGAGGGCTGAAATAGAAACCTTTAGCCAAGCAGGAAGGGAAACAGGGAACAGCGGGAATGGGGGAGTCCCATCTCAGCCCCAGACTGAATTACTTCGATTATTTCTCCATTTGAGTTAGGGTAAAAGCAGTTAGATTGTCTTCTGTACTCCTTCTCTTACTTGCCTTTCAATAGCTATCTGAAGTCTGGAAATTGATATAATTTAAGTTAATGGAAGGAAGTCTCAACAGCTGCATTGGATTTCATGCCATTCTTTCCCCCTCCTTGGGTCCGGCCTCACCCAGCTCCTGTGCCCTCCTGTGCCATTGCCAAGAGCCCAGTGAGGAGCGGTAGAGATACCCTCAAGCCACAGCCAGCCACCCTGCTGAGCCCACATGAGTCACTTGCTAAGATAAGCTGGAGCCAAGTCCTTTTTTAAAAAGTTTATTTATTTTTAAGTTGAACAGGTGAAGAATGTTCCTAGTTGTTTGGTAGGCAAAGACAATGATGGCCCACGATGGCCATTGATAGCATTCATTTCTCTTTGGCCTCCTGGCTCCAAGGCCTGGTGATTTAGCTTTAAATTGCTAGTTTGGCCCCTCTCTGGAAAGAATGGGGAAGGGGAGGTCTGATCTCTTTGTGCAGTGAACACAGCCCTCTATTCTCAGGTTAATAATCATTACCATTGGTTATTAAAGAAGTTGTTTTGGCCTAGGGCTTAGTAGAGTAAAGCCTCCAAACAGAGATATGGAGAAAAAGTAGACGGAGTCAGAAAGATGCCATATAGCTGCCGAAGGAGAAAGCCGCCAGCCGCCAGCCAGAACCTTACTGATAGGCCACAACCTCGTGGTGATTCACAGATGAATAGAAATGGGTTAATTTAAGATGTAAGCCCTGTCTTATTTTTCCTCAGTCCCCTTCATATGTCATAACAGGACCCCCTCTTGCACCTCTCGACCAAATCTTCAAATTCAAAGACAGATGGGGAAACAAAACTGGTAAAGGAGTCATGATAACAAAATGGGTTATATTCTTAGAATAGTCTAGATACTCTTCCCTGCAGGTGACAGACAGTAGCCCATATAAGACTCACGAGGCACTTGTGGTCTTGTTGCAAACCTCCTTCTTTGATGAGTGACAGGATTTAGGGAAGGGTAGCTGAGGACTTTGTCTGAATGCAAATAGCTAACAAATGGCAGCGAAACCTAGACAAGGACATGGGGAAATGGGCTGATGGAGAGTCAGTGAGGCCAAGAAGAAGCTTGCTCTTGGGGAGTCACAGCCACCAACACAATGTGCCAACACCAAGAACACATTCCTGAAGGAGATGCTGCATGGTTGCCTCCTAGAAATCCCCAGTCATGCTTAGCCTCTCCTGATGGGTACTGCAGCCTCTTATCACCCTTCCTGACTTCCACTCTAGATCACTGAGGCTGGGACAAGACAGGTCAATTTCTATTTTATTTTCCTATATTTAAAAAAAAAACACACACATTAGGAGAAATGTCCATGGATAAATAACTAAAGTAGATAACCAAATAGACTGTAGAAGAACCACTGAATCCTTGGAAAGCAGGTGGTTGAGCTTGTATCCTAGAGAACACAAACCAGGAAATCTGAGCTTACTGAAGTTAGACTGTGCACAATTTCAGAACCTAGACAAATGGGAAGACACTTCTGTTTCCCAAGGTAAGAGAAAACTACAGTGTCTTAGTTAGCTAGCTAGGTTTAATTACTGTGAATAGACTCAATGACAGCAGCAGCTCCTATAAAGGAAAACATGTAATTGGGACTGGCTTACAGAGGTTTAGTCCATTATCATCATGGTGGGAAGCATGGCAATGTGCAGGCAGACAGGGTCCTGCAGAGGCAGCTGAGAGTTCTACATCTGAATTGGCAGGCAGCAGGAAGAGAAAGTGACACTGGGCCTGTCTTGAGCTTCTGAAACCTCAGAGCCCTCCCCCTGTGACACACTTCCTCCAACAAGACCACATCTACTCTGACAAGGCCACACCTGCACAATGCCACTCTGCATGAGTCTATGGGGATCCATTTTCTTTCAAAAGGCCACATTCCACTCCTAGGCCCCACAGACTTGTAGCCACATCAAAATGCAAAATGCATCTAGTCCAGCTTCAAAAGTTTCCATAGTTTTTAACAGTCTCAACCCTGTTTAAGAGTTCAGTCTCTTCAGAGACTCAGGGCAAATTCTTAACCATAAAAGGAAAGGAAAATCAGGCCAGTCTTTAGCACGAGTCATAATGGGGGTGGTAATGGATCTGAATGACACTGGGCAGACAGTCTCTGTTCAGCCAGGAGTCTCTTGATTTACAGCCCTGATATTAGAGTGACAGAACTTGAGTTCTAATTGGTCTTAATAATAAAAACCTGGAGTCAGACATTAGAGGGTATAAAGATTAGAGAGATAGAGCAGCAACTATTAGTCCTTACTTCTACAAAATCAGCAGACTGAATGGGGTATCCTGTCCCTACAAGTCCTCAGACTGAATGCCATGAGCTCCTGTCTCCTTCTGCCTTATATTCCTCTTTGCCCAGCCATATCCCTTCCTGTCTCCATTTCCCTATTGCTGGGATTAAAGGCATGTGACTCCCAAATACTGAGATTAATGGTGAGAGCCACTACCATCTGGCTCTGTTTCTCTTTTAGACTGGATCAATCTCATGTAGTTCAGGGTGGCCTTGAACTCACAGAGATAGGTCTGCCTCTGCCTTCTGAGTGCTGGGATTAAAGGTGTGTGGCACTACTGTCTGGCCTCTATGGCTAACTAGTGTCTCCCTCCACACTCTGGTCTTCAAGCAAGGTTTATTTGTTACAGCACAAACAAAATGTCACCACATTTTCCCATTTTTGTCTAAAATAAAAAGACTATAGCTAATAAAAGAAAAACTATAAATAATAACTATGTACAATATATACAGACAATAAATACATCAACAATGTCTAGCCCATTTGCATTTGACAAATTCAGAGAATTTGGCTTAGCTCTGAACTCTGATCTTTGTTAGATCACAGACAAAGTATCACCACAGATTGAGAAGTATCTTTCTCCTATTAAGAAAAACAGTGCAGAAATTCACTAAAGAGATTATAACATTTTCTTTTGTTTTTGTGTTTTTTATCAAGTCAAATAAGTATTTAAAAACAACTTTTGACTAATAGTAAGAAGATTCAACCTTAAAAAAAAACTGGACAGAAAAAATATTCTCTTCTGCTTTATGTCAAGGTCCCGGCTGCCCTCCTGGAGTATGAATGGGGCTATAAAAAATAGAAATGTTGCCAGGCAGTGGTAGTGCACGCCTTTAATCCCAGCGCTCAGGAGGCAGAGGCAGGTGGATTACTGTGAGTTTGAGGCCAGCCTGGTCTACAAGAGCTAGTTCCAGTATAGGCTCCAATGCTACAGAGAAACCCTGTCCCCAAAATACACAGACACAAAAAAAGGAAATGTTGTCTCGGAGACATATGTTTTAAAATGCAGTAATTTCATTAAGCCTTTCCAGGAGCCCAACTCTTACAAAGAAGTGTATGGCCCCTTCAGAAATCCTGAGTGTCCCATGAAAGTAACACACACATTCTTTCATGTGACCTGTGACCTGTTACAGAGTGACTATGAAGTGTCCCCACAGGCTCATGTCCTCAAGTTTGGGTGCAGATGGACTTCTGAAGAGTGATTGGATCCTGAGACCTCTGACCTAATAGATGAACTGAGGTCTTAATGGGTTCATAATACAATGTATTATTGCAAGGCCTTGGAAAGAAGGAGGCAGGGCCTCATTGGAGGAAGTGGGTTGGTGAAGGGCATGCTCTTAGGTGACTATCCTGGGTTGGTGAGGGGTGTGCTCTTAGGTGACTATCCTGGGTTGGTGAAGGGTGTGCTCTTAGGTGACTATCCTGGGTTGGTGAAGGGTGTGCTCTTAGGTGACTATACCCTGGGTTGGTGAAGGATGAGCTCTTAGGTGACTATCCTGGGTTGGTGAGGGGTGTGCTCTTAGGCCCTGGCCTTTTCTATTCCTCACGCTGCTGCCTCTTGTCCGTCATGAGGAGCCAGCACAAACTCACCATAGCTCTGCTTTACCCTGGATCCAGAACTGATAGAGCCGGCCATGACCATCTGACATCTCTGAAATAAATCAGGAACTAAAACAGATCTTTGTTTTTTTGAAGTTGTTGATGGGAGGCATGCTGTCACAGAAATGAGAAAAGAAAAAAACAGAAAAAGCCCGACATACCTTTCCAATCTTTCTCAATCAGGAACTGCTGTTGTGCTCTAGGAGGAACAAGCATAAAACCTGTGCAGGTCTCTCAGGGTTCCCATGCTGCAGTCTCCAGAACCATCTGTGTGCAGGTCTCTCGGGGTTCCCATGCTACAGTCTCTAGGACCCTCTGTGTGGGGGTCTCTCGGGGCTCCATGCTGCAGTCTCCAGGACCCTCCATGTGCGGGTCTCTCTGGGTTCCCTGCTGCGGTCTCCAGGACTCTTCCTGTGTGGGTCTCTGGGGAACCCTTCCTCAGTTTCTGGTTCTCTTTTGCTTTACTTGAAAGAAAAGCAAGGAAGCAAGCTCACTTTGGGTGAGAGGGGCTGGAGGTTTGGAGTAGTGATGGTGTGGATGTGCCCTTTGCCTGCGAATGGTCCAGTCAGATCCCATGACACTCCTGAAGGCAATGGCTTTTTTTCCTCCATTGCTCTACAAAAACTCCTCTTGTGAGTGGGTTAATGTCTATTTTAATTTACAAGCATGCTGTGGATCTACAGTTGTTCTGTTTTTAGTTCCTCGGGGTCTACAGGATTTAAATGAGCAACACTGCACGTTTAGGTTCTGACAGACAGGGCTGGTATATTTTACCCACTTCTGCTCCAACCTACAGGGCCTCTGGCAGGCAGTGTGGTCCGGTTAGCAATGCTTCTAGAATGGCATAGGCGGGAAACTGCACAGTCTGGGGATGTCGGTTTCCCCAGAAAGGTCCTGAGTAGGGCTTTCACAAAGTGCTGCCCGGATATGGGATCTGAGTTGCAACTGCTGTAAAAGGTTCAGGAGCAGAGACAATGATGAGTGAGAAGAAGGTGACTGTGTGTATTAGTTAATCTCCTGCTGCTGTGACAAATGAGACTATGGAAGAAAGATTTACTCATGCTTTGGATAGGGATAGCATCATCATGGTCAGGAAGACAAGGTAGCCAGAACATGAGGCAGCTGTTCACACTAACTCAGAAGTCCAGACTGAGACTGGACAGGGAGTGGACAGGGCTAGGAACCCTTGATGCCTCCCCCTAGTGACATACTTCCTTCAGAGAGGCCCCACCTACAAGGGTTTCACAACCTCCCAAAATAGCATCATCAGCCGGGGACCAAGTGTTTAAACACCTGAGCCTGTTAGGACCCATAATACTCAGCTGAAGAAAAAGACCTGTGTGTATCCATGTAAATACTTCCTAGGCCTGCCAGGGCTCCACAGCAAAGGTGACAGGGAGTCCAGGTGTTTATCTAACAGCCTATACTAGCCTGGTATGACATCCATTCTCCAAGGGCACCAAGCCTCGGGGGCTTTGAAGCCTTGGTTCATGTTCCTCACTGATTAAAAATCACATCTGACAAAGAACACAAGGAAATTGTCAGTATTCTATGTGCACTGTGTTTGCAGGGAGAAGAGAGAGGGGCTGCTAATTGGTTATCGGCTTCAGAAAACCGAAACTACTAACTGTGTCTCTGGTGAGTGCTTTGATAAAGAAACTTTAGGACCTAAGAGGACATCTCTGGTTTCTGCTGTGTCTGTGATTTCAATATGTGGACAGTTACCACCAACCTCCCCACCACCATTATCATCACTGTATTAGTCAAGAATCTCTAAGGGAACAAGGCTAACACACACAGAGACAGACAGACACACATACACAGAGACAGACACACATACATACACAGACATGATGTGGGAATGATTTCTTATTAATAAAGAAACTGCCTAGGCCCATTTCATAGGCCAACCCTTAGGTAGGCGGAGAAAACAGAACAGGATTCT
>NW_004949097.1:12453300-12467550 GCF_000317375.1 Microtus ochrogaster | reverse complement strand
GGTTAGATCAATATGTAAGAGCTAGCCAGTAAGAGGCTGGAACTAATGGGTCAGGCAGTGATTAAAAGAATACAGTTTCTGTGTAATTATTTCGGGTATAAAGCTAGCCATGTGGGCGGCCGGCTGCCAGGGAGGGAAGCAGCCCCGCCGCTCTTATTTCAACACAGACACACACACATACACAGAGACAGACACACACACATACACACAGAGAGACAGACACACACACGTACACACAGAGAGACAGACACATACACGTACATATACAGAGAAGGGATCCTCCAAATATCAAGGGACTTTCCCAAGACTAGTTAAATAGAAATATGCTTTTGTGTATTTTTTTCCCATGAGTTAGAATATGCAGACTATATGGGCAGTGGTGGTGCACACCTTTAATCCCAGTACTTAGGAGGCAGGGGCAGATGGAACTCTGAGTTTGAGGACACCCTGAACTGCAAAGTTAGTTCAAGGACAGCCAGGGGTACAGAAAGAAACCCTGTCTAAAAGTGTGTGTGTGTGTGTGTGTGTGTGTGTGTGTATGCATAGTATTATTAATGGACTTATTGCTTTAAATTTATATTGTTCCATTGAAGTAATACTTGGTATTACAATTATAGTCGTTCTACAGTCCCGTAAATCCACAATTTATGACCCTGTCTTCAATCTTCCTTAAGTCAAAGTGCTTTTGCAAGAAGAAGAGGCTGTGGGATAAAAAAGAAGGGACATGGGCTGGTTAAGAGCACTGACTGTTGTTCCAGATTCCCAGCACCCATGTGATGGCTCACAACTGTCTGCAACTCTAGTTACAGGGGATCTGACGCCCTCTTCTGGCCTCCTGGGGCACCACAGTTACACGATGCACAGACATACATACAGGCAAAACACCACAAACATACAACAAAAATAAACCTAAAAAGGAAGGACAGTGAGGCTGTCTGAAGTCTCTGTTAATTCTGTTGATTTTTGGTGGTGGATGTTTTCACAGCTCTTGGGTAGTGTGTGAAAGAAGCAGCTATGAAAGGGGTTTCTAGAGGACTGTGTCTACTCTTCAGACATAAGCACCCCCCAAGTCGCAGCAATGGTCTTTTCCACGTTAGACCCCCTTCAGCCAGGACTTCCCACGGATGTCTGCTGACCCCTTCATGGCCAGACAGCAGTGAGTGAGGAACGGATCTCTAAGGGCGCCTGCACAAGCCACATGGAGCTCTGGCTTGCCAGGTTGGGAATGCAAGCCGTATTCAAATAAAATTGAAGCAGCTCAACCACCTCCTGATAGGTGAGCTCCAACTTCTCACTGGGAAAGAAGAAATCAGAAGCAGCAGCCTCCCCTGTATTTTGTAGAGTGGGGGTTTCAAGCAGCATGCTCTAAAATTTTGCCCTGTTAGATATATGCCTTGTCCCTGCCAGAAGCTTTGGCCCAAGGACTGAACAAGTCTTCAACAACCTTGAGAGAATCTTTCTTCAATCATCCAAATGGGAAGATTCTCTTAGCTCCCCATTTTAAAAAGAATTTGTTTTTCATTTAGGAGTGTATCTGTCTGTGTATGTGCCACATGTGTGTGGATGCCTGTGGAGGCCAGAAGAGGGCACCAGATCCCCAGGAGCTACCGGAATGAATGCTGGGAACCCAACTGGAGTCCTTAACTGCTCGACCATCTTGCTAGCCGCCTAGGTCCCTGTTTTGAAGCTCAGCTATATAGATGATATAGATATAGATACAGATACAGATATAGATATAGATAGATATAGATCACAAGCAGAGGCACATGTATCTCCCAAACTCAGACCACTCCACCCTTCCTGGAAGCTTTGTTGAGGGCTCCATGCCACTAACCAAGAAATGAAGCGCACACTTCTGTCTGAACCCGGCCCACAGCTAGCTGGTCCCAGAGGGGAAAGAAGTGAGATGAGGAAGGATGTTTGTGGGGAGGGAGAACAGCCGGTTCCCTTCCCTTGTGAGCCACTCCCCCTGGGGCTGCAGAGGCAGCCACACCACATGGAACTGTCACCTGTGAGCAGTGTTTGATTTGTGCAGGTCCGCACCCCTCCTGTTCTGGGAAAGCTCCTTGGTAACCACACACAAAGGTCCCTTTAATTTTTAATTGAATCCTAAGAGGTCTGTTTTTTTTCTTTCTTTCTTCTGGAGGTGCCAGCTTAGAGTAATTATTAGAATCCCCAACAGGGCTAATCAAAGATTCATAGAAAATAAAGATGGACGAAGGAACCTCACCCAATAGGCGGCTGTCACTTTGCTCTTCCGGCTTTACAGATCCAGGGCAGAAGTCATAGTTCTTACCGCGTTGAGCTATTAATAGGAGTCTTGAAATCAATCCCTGCCTGGTGAGATAACAGACACTGATTGTTTTGCCCGGGTATCTCTTCTTCGAGGGCCAAGACGCCGCCCGTTTTCATCAGCTGTTTATCAAAATCAGATTAGTAAAGGAATAATCGGATCAGAACTGTTTACGCCCGCCTGCCGCAGCCTTGAGTTACAAACGGCTTTCCTGTGCGGCCTGACCTGAAGGAACCACCCTGACCTGCAGATGAACCTGCCTTTCTATTCCCTGCACCTTGTTTTGAACCAGTAATTCCCCGAAGACCACAAGCATTAAGGCTGCCTGTTGACTGCTGGAGGCAGGTGAAGCCAGGTCCTAGGGGCTGAGGAGATGCCGGGGAGATCCTATCGCGGTGATAAGTCCTAAGTCCGTAATAGGTTGCTCTGAATGCTCCCCAGCCGAAGACAATGGAGCTTTTAGTAGGTTCTGGAGTTACGTAAGACCGCTTTCCCAACAAAGAGCGGGCAGGACACCCAGCCAAAGGGCTGAGCGCAGGAGGCAGTGTGGGCTGGTGGTTCTAGGGAGAGATGTGGGGGCTCGGACTTCCCGGGTTCAGCTACCAGCCGAGAGTCTGACTCAGGGGGAAGCTCAGCCAAGTCTCTTGGCTCGAGGCAGAGACTGTAAAGCCAGGGAGACAAAACCACAGGTCTGTGCTCAGGGACTGGGGAAAACACATTTTGGGAATTAAAGAAAAAAAAAAGATCACTCTGTTAAGTTACAATTTGGGAGTTTTTCCTGCTCATTGGCTGGCGTCCTCCTCTGGGCTGGTGCGGTTCCAGGCCAGTGTCTGAGGGTGTTCTGTGGAAGATGACGGGAAGCCCTGGGGTCTGGGGAAAGGCAGTCAACCTCGGTGTGCTGTCTGAGTGCCCAGGGAGCCAGGGCCAGGAGCTCCAGCGTGAATTCTCCCCTCTGTTCATCTTCCCTTCACAGTAAAAGCCCTCTGGACCTGTGTGAGGAGAAGTCCCTTCCTTTTCGGTCTCTGGAAGTCCCTTTCCATAGGTCTGAGCGAGGTGGCACTCAGTTACAGCCAGCAGACTCTTCAGCGCAGGCTGACAGCACAGCCAAGGCTCACGGAAAATAGCTGGGGCTCTGTCAAAACCTTGGTCAGACAGAGGCTACCTGCACTGATGGGTTTGAAGCAGTTGGCCAGGTTTCCACTCTGGCAATCGTGATTCAGATCAGATCAGAAAACTTTGCTGGCCTAGTACTGGGTGGCTTGCATTTATGGGAATCTCTATACTAGCCACTAACATTTGAGTTCATGATACCTCAACAGAAGCTCAGAGTAAGGGGAGGCAGGTTTGCTGTGTAGTGTGTGTATGGGATGTGTGTGTGTGTGTGTGTGTGTGTGTGTGTGTGTGTGTGTGGATGTGGGGGGGGGATGTGGGTGGGTAGGTTCGTGCCTGGCCTGTGATCTCCGGAAGACTGCAGAAAGCCCACAGAGAAGAGGAAGTACACAAGCAGAGTGCACCTTGGTCATTTCCCCCAGAGTTGCCTAGAGCAGCTTTGAAATGGGGTGGTAGGTGGAAGGTTTGTCCCGGGGTCATTGCTCTTGCTCTAACCCAAGCCAGGCTGGACAGAACCCAGGTTTCTCTGTGGTTCCCTCATGCAGCTCCCAAATGTGCTCAATGTCACTCCTCTACCTTTTTCTTCTTCTGGTTAAACTCAGTGTTCGAAATCCCAAGCTTCCCGTATTAAAATGAAGGAAGCCATCTCTCCTTTGAGAACTATTTCACATCTTTATGCCATTTTGCTATAGTTGAAACCAAACATTACCGCAAGGTGAAAGCTATGGAAAGAGAAACTGTCTGAGAAGACCCCGCCTTTGGGTGAGCGTATACAGATCGGGCCTGAGTGGACTAACCTAAGCTACCTCAGCCAAGTCCTTTCCCATCAGGTTTTCTGAATATGACATTTCATTCCCCTTGCCTCGGCCACCAAGAGACTCATGCACAGGAAGATGGAGGAAATAACTTGGTGGATTTTGTAAGATTACAATCATCTCTGGTCACGGTGCTCAGCCCTCAAGTCAGCCTCTCTCAGGAAGCCCACAGATCAGGCAGAGACAACATTGGCGGCGTTTCTGGGCACAGAAGTCTAGAAGGAAGTTCAAGAGAGTAAAAGAAGGATCTCACCTGTTTCCAGGGCCTTCGGGGGGCTCCTCCCCTCTTATTCTGCAGTCTCCTACTCAGTTGTGAAGGACCAGATCACCATGCACAGACAAGACTCCGGGGCTGCTCTGCCACCGCAGTCACAGAGGATGGTCCCACCAAAACGTGAAGTCCTGTTGTCTTTGCATTTGGAGTGCTGACATGGCCTCTGCTTTCCCCAACAGTAATGTGATTGTATGTCACAATCCCTTGGGTTAAGAATTCTTCTACCGCTCTTCCCCACCAGAAACAACTGCCTTTAAGTCCCCAGGCTTTTCAAGGGATCACTCCACATGTAGAAATATTTGCTTGGAAAGACAGAATGAATGTATCGTTGTCTCAGAGCTGTTTGACCTTGCTTACACTTTGAATTTTTAAAAATGCATGGTAATATATGTCTGATATTTTACAACGACTAGCTTATGTCCAAGTTACGCCTGTAGTTAGATGTGGGCAATAGGCCCATGGCCATGAAAAGTATCATAGGCTACGCCAGCCAGCCACAGAAGGAAGAAAGCATGTACTGACGTTTGTTGGGTCGGTGCTATTTCCTCTCACGTCCTCCATGACGCTGTGAAGCAGTTCGATTTTTCCAGAATTTACATACGCAGAAACTAAAGCCGAATGGCTTGTCCCAGTGTCACAGCAGTAAGTGGTGGCCAGACTTCTAACCCTGGGACCTTAACACTGAGGAATGTGTGCAGCGGGAGTGCTTTGGTACTTATCTCTTGCTCTTTGCGTTTTTTTAGAGACTTTCCTACGTAAACAAAAAGAGGCAGTACGCAAAGGATAATGGACTCTTCCGTTGCCTCAGAGTTGGCAAGAGGAGGGCCTTGATCCAGATCTGAGCGGAGGAGGCCACCAGATAGCTACCTGTTTACAACTATGGAATATGAGGAGTGACTATCTTGTTTTTAGGCCCTGTCAGCTTTCTTTGACATTGATTGATAGACATTAGGGATTAGCATTCCAGGCACCTCTCAAAAGATTCCCTCCAGCTTGTGTTCTACCTGAGGACCAATGGCAACCTTGACCTCTGCCCTAATGCAGAGTGCAAAGCCAGATCGCCCGAGACTAAACCGGCACCACGGCCAAGTTGGTTCTTGTCTGTTACCAACACGGGGTTTTTTTCATTCTTTTCATTTTTTTCTAAATTATATTTTTTTAAGTTAGCATAGACAGTAATGTGTTTCATCATGACCTTTAAAAATATATATTTTGTTTTGATTCATACCGATCCCACCATGGTCACTGCCATATCCCACAACACTGTCCCGGTTTTCCTCTTCCTGGTCCCCTTCTCTACCCCAGAGCCCCTCTTCCCTTCCAGGTCCATGGCTTCCATCACCCCTATTCCCCTCCCCTGCCTCATTAAGGGCTCTTCTCCCAGAAATGATCCATTTCTCCTCTGATATTTCGCTCTTCTTTCATGTTGTGTTTTGCTTTCTTTGAGACAGAGTCTCACTCTGTAGCCAGGCTGGCTTGACACTCACTGGTCTAGCTCGGTTTCAGGCTGAGGCAGTCTTCCTCAGCCTACCAAGGGCTAGCATTAAAGTCGTGGATCTCCATGCTTGGCATCAGTCCTTTTATTTGAAGGAGAAAGTGGCTGAATATGGGATTTTTTTTAACATTTATTTTTTTAAATTCATTTTACATTCCAACCAAGGGTCTCTCTCCCAGCCCTCGTCTCACCCACCCTTGCTTCCCTCCCAGCCCATCCCCCACCCACTCTTTCCAACAGGTAAAGCCTCCCATGGGGAGTCGACCCACTTTGGCATATTAATTAGGGGCAGGGCCAAGCCCCTCCCCTCTGCATTAAGTCTCAGTATGGCACCCCCCTCCTAGGGAATGGGCTCTAACAAGCTAGCTCTTGTACCAGGGCTAGATCCTGGTTCTACTGCCAGAGGCCCCTCAGATAGCCCAAGCTTCAAAACTAAATAAGAAGGCACAACCAGTGAAAACAGCTTAAAAAAAAAAGAAAAAGAAGAAATATTGTTCTCTTGGTAAATGGGAGGGGCAAGGGGGTACAAAAAATAGCTGTTTGCAGAAATAACACTTATCAACACTTGATCTTTCATAGTGTTCAAGCATACCACTCTAACAAAAATTAAAAAGTTGTTCATTATTATTGATGTTTAAAAAAAGATCTCTTCTTCCTCCATTACAGTCCTCTTTGAACTTTATTGAGCTGCACACACACACACACACACACACACACACACACACACAGAGGCAGTATTAGTTTTTCTGAACCTGCCTTATTTCGCTTAACACAATGATCTCCAGTTTCTAAACCAGGTCTCCGAAGCAAACACAAACAATTTCACACGCACCAGCTCACACGTCTCACATGGTCGCTCTGAAACACACTCAACACCGTGTCTTTGTGGATTGTGAACAGTTTATTAATAAAGGAAACACTTGCACCCCCTTTAAAAACAGATGTATAGAAACACTTCATCTTCTACTCTTGACCTGCTCAAGGCCAGGGAAGGAAACCGCAGCACCAAATCACACAGACCCACGGTTCGGAAAGGGACAGTGCTCATGTGAGATAAGAAAATCAGACGTGAACTCATTTCGGTGGCTTTACCACCAAGCATCTGGCCGGCACACAGAAAGAGCTTGCACTGCACTGCTAAGCACACTGTGAGTTTTTAACCAGAGGGAAATACAATGGCGTGTGTATACAAATGCGAGCATGGAGCAAGAAGTCAGAGACGGTCGCCAGCAAGTACCAGGACCCAGTTCGCGTCCGCAAATGACGGGCAGCTTTCAAGTCCATTTCCGGTCGTCTTTCTGTGACCGCTCCACAACTGCCCCCCAATTCCTGCACCCCCCCCCCCCCGAGAGCTTTGATCCAGTCTCCACAGCAATCTCATCGTGTACCGTATACTGCACGTAGAAGGAAGCAGAAGCGACTCCGGGGATCGCTTTGGACATGGATAGAAAACATGTACAGAACGGCATTCGCTGCGGAAACACACTGGAAGGCACTCAAAAGAGTACATCTAAGCTCTCCATCCAAAGGAGGAACGTGAGGCCGCTACTTGACTACCGTTTCTAGGGCTGTAGAGTAGCTACGGTTCAGGCACGGCTCCAAGGTGCAGCCTACACCAGTTTGGACGGAGCTTGGGAGCTACAGATGATGGTCACACCGAGACACAGATCCGTTGAGTGGGCTCGGTTACAGCCTGTACACGCAGGCTGTCGTATTCCTATTCCAAGTGCTGCCAAGTCCTGGCCGTTTCTCTTCTTGATTCGTTTCATCCTCCTGAAGGAGGCTTGTGGAGGGGGCTGTGCAAACCTTGCTGTTTTAGGGTTTGGAAGGCACAGTCACCATCCTGGCTCCTTGACAGATTTGAAGTGTAACATTTTGCTAAGTGAGAAGCTGTGTGCCTGCTCCTTCTCTGTTGCCCTTCCTGCAGCTTCAATATTTGCAAAACAATGTCAAAATACTGCAAATCCAGCCCGAAGCCATTTGTTATTCATGCAACGCAATTCTTACGCGTACCAGTGCGCTTTAGCTAAGGGATCCATTCATTTGCTTTTGCTCTTTCTATGCACTTACAATGTTCCCCCCTCTTTGGGGAGTTAAGAATAATTGGATCATATCACAGCAAAATCCCCATTCTATGCAGACCATGCCTACTCCTGACTGTGTAAGAAAAGGAGAAACCTGGCAGGCAAAAATTATTCTACCCTCTAAAATGCCCCGTGAGTCATTTGTATAGAGCAACCTAACTGTGTGGGGATCTTAATTTTCTCATTAAAATCAAACAAATGAACAAACAAACAAACAAAAACCCTGTTGGGTTTGCTGGTCAAAGCTGGGAAAAAGGTGTCCTGTGTGCCCGTGCACAGACGCCGACATGACTACAGCCTCGCCTGTGAGATCCCAGATTCCCAATCATTTTCCTATTTCTATAGAAAACTACCCCAAGTCAATGTGAATTCAGTTATTCTTCACATGTGCGTAGGTGCAACCGTGTGTGTGATGCATGTGGAGACCAGAGATCAGCTGCCCACTTTGGTTTCTTTGTTTCTGTTTCTTGAGACAAACTCTTACTGGGGAACCAGAATGCAATCATTAAACAAAAGCTGGCTGGTCCAGGAGTCCCAGTGACCTACCTGTCTCTACCTGTCCCGGGATTACAAGCGCATGTCACTAGGCTTGGCCTTTTTAGCTGGGTTCTAAGGACCAGGTTCTCACTGGGGTGGCAAGCACTTGGCAAACCAAGCTATCTCCCCAGCCAGAGTTGGTTGTTCTTAACAAAGATGGAAGGGTTTTCAGGTCAGTATCTGGAGGGTTAGTGCTGTGCTCATGTAACATTGGGATCAGACCTCCAGTGGGAATTTACTCACTCTGCCCTCTGATGGGCCTTCCTGACCTGAGCCAGCAGGCGAGAAGGGCAGACTCAAAGCAAGTCAGACCATAAGGAGTGTTCCCGGAGTAAACTACAGAGACAGTCCTCCAGCTGACTGGCTTAACTCTTTCCTTTAGTTGGGTGTGTGTGTCACACAGGACTGACTCCATTGTCACCGCTGTGGACTCTCCACCAACTCCCAAGGGCAAAGGAGGACGTATGTTCCCTTTAAGGCAAATGTTCTGACTAGCAAAGGATATGAACAAGAAGCTGGACAGCAAACTTGGCTGCACTATGGCCCAGAACTTAGAGACACCGACTAAGAGAGACATTCATGGAGGTTTTTACACGATGTGGGTTTCCCAGGTGAGCCCTTCCCCAATGCTTTTCTGAATTTATTAATGACAACAGCACAGCAAAGTCCATCCCAACAAAGTACCCGTGTCTTAAGTCTAACGAAACTAAATCGACTCTCTAACATGGACATATCGCCAAGTAATGACTTTGAGACATTTGTGTCTAGGTCCACTGTGAAAGTCAGCATTAGTAGGACTTCATAGGAAGGCCAAGCTTATGAGAGCAATCACCAGTGCTACCCAATCACCATCAAAGGTGCTTAGCTGTCAAGGGAGACACTTTCCAGCACATCACCACTGCGCTAATAGTGTGTTTCCTATGACAAACGCTCTTGCTTTTTTCTCCAAGAGCATTGTAAATCACAAGTTCTTTTCTGCAGTGGTAGGCTTCCAGGAAAGTGCATCTTCAGACATCTTCCCTTGTGGCTATAATTTTTCTTAACACCAACAGAGCAGCCTAAGTACAGCCAGAGCTCATTAAACAGACTTCTGAGCCCAATTATAGTGAACAATTAGCTGGAAATTAGTCTTAATGATTTGTTTTAGATGACAGACTGGAGGCATGATATAATTATTTTTAAACTTTCTACGGCATTAAGAATGTAATGGAGCCACCTTTCAATGAGGTGAAGTGGGCAATCATGGGGGCCGTAGACAGTCACGGAGCGAGGCTGCGGATGATGGTCATGGAGGCTGTAGCCCACTCACGGAGCAGAGCTAACAGCCCAGGTGTTTATAATTTACTCAGCCTTCCTGTTCTACTTTTTTTTAAAAAAGCTATTTCAGTCCTTAAGGACATCTCTGCTGTGAAAAAGAAAAGCATTCAGCACAGAGATTCGACTTCCCCCAGACCTCTACCATTCTCAGGGACACCACGTGAATAATGGCAGGTGGTAGAAGGAACTAGAAGAATCTACAGTCTAGGAAGAGGCCTTGCACACCAGTTCACACCTCACACTGGACGGACAGGAAAGGAGGCTACATGAGTCACGGATGAAAGAGTAAGGAGGAAGCCCCCGAGTGCAGCACCAGATCCCGGTCACTCGGTCCTCCTCTGTCAATCCTTTGCCTTTCAGGGTTTGTCAAATCATTCTGAATCTTGTTTCTAATAAAAATCTTTTAAAAAATTAGTTTTTTTAAAAAAAATTATGGGCATGTGTTTGTATGTATATGGGGTACCCCATGCCCACAGAACTGGAGATACAGGGGGTGTGAACCACCCAACTTGGATTCTGAAACTGAACTTGAACTCGGGTCCTCTGCAGGAGGATGTGTGAGCCATCTCTCCACCCTGTCCTCACAAGAACATTTTAGAATGTATCAATAGAGATCTAAAAAAATTTCTTTTGTTTTCTGAAAAAAAAAATCTAAAAATATTCCCTTAGAGAATGAATAATTTGTTTTCAAAAGTTTGCCTTTAGAAAATTGCATTTTTTCACCTTGGCTAGTCAGGGTTCCATTTCCGCCACTACCCCTGAGCCAAGCTCTTAGGCCTTTTGTGGTTGAGCATCAGAAGCCATCAGGGAGCGCAGCCTAACACCCACATAAAAGACCTGGTACCTGTGTTTCCACATCACAAAGCAAGCCAGCAAGCACACAAGGCCACAGAGCGGGTTGAGGACCATCTGGAGGATTAAGAACAGTTTGAAAGTGCCCGTGATGCTGGTACAGTCGGCCACATCCCGGTACACAAAGGTCCTGCTGAGAGGCTCCGAGGAAGGCAGTTTGCACAGGCAAGAATCCAGAGAGCTCTCACAGGTAAACTGGGAAAGCAGGGAGCAGTGGTGGGCGGCAAATGCCACCGCCAGCGTGCAGACCACCAGGCCCAGGGCACTCAGCAGGAAGTAGAGCACCTGAAAGAGACAGAAAAAGCTTCCTGTTACAGAGAAGAGGGGTCCAACACAAAGCAGACTAGCCCACGCTTAGCCCACGCTGTTTGGCTGAGGTCTCTGAGGCAAGGGCCATTCTCTTCTCAAGCCATAATACCAAGACACGGCTATACTTTACGCTGATTAGCGAGATGACTGACTGATTTCTGCAGCACGGTCTTGGGTACCCCATGCTGACCCTGAACTTGCTCTATAGCTGTAGAGGACTGGCTTGATTGCCCAATCCTCCTGCCTCCAGTGTTCAAGGGCTGGCATCATAGATGCGTGCCACCATGGCCAGCTTCAGAGTTATTTACTGGGAAATCACGCTTATAGCATTTGTCATGCTGCTGTTGGCTTTTCCCATGACCTGCAATGACCTCTTAGCTTGGCTGCAATGTTTATGTCTGGATTTAGCAGGTAACGTAAATCCCAAACAAGCCCTCTCTCCCACATGATACACAGCACTTATTCTTTAAATTGAGAAAGGCCGGTCATAGGGCGGAAATGGGATTCAAAAGCAAAGGATAGGCTTCTGTACTATGAGCGCCGTGTTCGTCAAAACTATTGCACATTGATCAGCTAACGATAAAGGTTAAGGGAAAAGAGAATGCAATTGATGTAGCGGCTATCACACTACAGCCATGATGGTCATGATCCCTAAGCGAATGGCCTCTGGGCAGAAACATGAATGGTGGAGACAGGAGGCAGGTGGCCTAGACATCAGCTCTGGGGTTGGATGTGCTGGCTAAGTGCTAACTCTGCTAGGAAGGGATTGTATCTTAAGCGTCTCTGACTCAGTTTACCTGTATCTGGAACACTGTGACGGAAAGTCCTGGGTTCTCACTGACAGAGCCGCAATAAATTTTACTGTAACGGCACAAGAGATGCCCTTGTGACTGGGTTCACACACCAGACACAGCTCTCTCAGTGGCCTTCCTGCGTGGGGTCCAAACAAAGACCAGTTCCACAAACTTTGGGACTTGTGTCTACAGTTTGTAGGGCAAGATTTATACTTCCATAGAGAAAAAAGCTACCCCTTACTGGGAGCAATTCTGGTGTCCCACCAAGGCCAGCCTTAAAGCCTCCTCCCCTCAAGGGCTGGGATTTCAGGCAGGTACCACCACGCCTGGCTAAAACATCGTGTATCTTAGAAACATAACAGGAACAATTTGTATTTGACATGATTATTTTTCCTTGGAGGGAAAGAATCAGATAAATGCAAAGTGGCATCATTATAAAATTTAGAAAGGGTTTATTTAATTTGTGATATTAAAAGGAGTGCTTTGGTCCTGTCCCCAGAACACTCGGTGACAATATTTTATGTAGACTTGGCGTGTTTAGACGTTAAAATATGGGTTTACTGTGTAAGGCTAACGGCATGGAATATTAAAAAATATCGTGGATTATTCTGAAATCTTTGGGCTTGGTGATCGAGTTTAGATTCCTGGCATGAGAGCCAGTTTATGCTGGTCACGTGTGGCCACGAGCAGGGGGAACCCCAGTTAAAAGTGGCCATTTCCCTCTGGGTAGCCATCCGCTTAGCAGAACAGCCCCAGATTGAATTGCTGCCACACGTTTCCGGTTTTGGCCACCAGCAGCTAGATCCTGCTTTGCTCCTCTCCTCACCGCACACCCTGCCATGCGCACATGTTCACAATCACACCCGGATGCGCACACGTTCACAATCACACCCGAATGCGCACACGTTCACAATCATACCCGGATGCACACATGTTCACAATCACACCTGGGTGCACACACGTTCACAATCACACCCGGGTGCACACACGTTCACAATCATACCCGGATGCGCACACGTTCACAATCACACCTGGATGCGCACACGTTCACAATCACACCCGGATGCACACACGTTCACAATCACACCCGGGTGCACACATGTCCTTAAACAGTAGGTATTTAGAACACTTTCTATGGGGAAAGTTCATTTGTGACAATAAGATGTTTGTCTACTTTAAAGAAAACAGGGCTGGCAGGACGGCTTCGTGGGTAAGGGCTCCTGCCACCAAGTCTGACGACCTGAGTTCCATACCTGGGACCCACATGGTGGGAGGGTAAGCCAACGCCCCACAGAATGCACGCTGGCCTGTCTGCACACATCATAGCACACAGACACAGACAATAAATAAATAAAATTCAGTTTAAAAATGTTTAAATGATACATTTTGGCTCAGATACTTAATTGCCAAAGACCATTTAACAAGGAGACAACGTGGAGGACATGAACCAGCAGCTGGGCCGGGCTGGGCCAGTCACCTAGTTAAGGTTCCACTCCTGAACGCTACCATGGGACTCGTCTGCTGGACATTTTAACCCGTATCTCTTCGTCTGCAAATGTGGAGTGCTGCTTCTAACCTGCCTTCTGGTTATCACTATGAGGACCAAGAATCGACCTCTCCAAAGGGCACAGGAGTTAAACCAGCGGAGAAGGAGGCTGCCATTTCCAGGAATCCCCAGGACTGGCTCTACTATCTGCCTTGCTTTCTGTCGGGTGGGTGGAACAATGCGGATTGGCTTGCAGAAGGGATAAACATTGACACAAAAGGTTGCTGAATTGTAATCTAGCTCCTTAATACACAGAACCCAGCAGCTCAGGGACAGGGGCCAAGAAGTGCCACATCCCTCAGCAAAGTGACCTGGGCACTCATCGGAGTCAGGAGAGCTTCTTGTCTCTTGGGTCACAGCTGGACACTCAGGACTGCTGGTGACATCGGCAAGGCCCCTTCCTCACAGCAACAGGCTCCTGCCTTGAAATCCACAGTTTAAAACCAGGCGCCTTGTTTTGCCCACACAATGGGAATAAGATCAGTGAAGGCAGGTGTGTGGAGTGACCTTGGGATGTGGCAGCAGACTGTGTGGGTGTCCCTGCAGAACATCCCTGGAGGCCAGCTCTGTGCTTATGTAATCCCCAGGCTTGCTCCTGCCTTGCTGTAATTGGAACCTGCTGAGGCTGTCCCAGTTGGTGGCATGGGGCTGGGGGTGTCTGCTTGGATTTAATGATCTCCCCTCTGGCCAGAATGGTAAGGCCTCTCTGCTGCCACCAAGCAGCCCAAGAAAAGGCAGGAGAGCACCCAGAGGGCAGGTGGGAGGGTCCACACCCAGTGACCTTCCAGGTCCAGAGGGCAGGTGGGAGGGTCCACACCCAGTGA
>NW_004949097.1:12382580-12453200 GCF_000317375.1 Microtus ochrogaster | reverse complement strand
CCAGAGGGCAGGTGGGAGGGTCCACACCCAGTGATCTTCCAGGTCCAGAGGGCAGGTGGGAGGGTCCACACCCAGTGACCTTCCAGGTCCAGAGGCAGAGTCCAAGGGAAAAGCAGGAAAAATGCTGGTGCTCTCCTGGTCTAAGAGCAGGGGAGTGTGCATATGCATGTATGTGTTTGTGCATGCGTGTGTGCATGTGTATGTGTGTGTCTGAGTTTTTATATGTGTGTGTACATGTGAGTGTGTGTGAGAGTGTGTTTGTATGTGTGACTGTGTGTTTGTGAGTGTATGTTTGGTATGGGAAGTCCTTCTGTCTTTTATTAATGAATAAAGAAACTGGTTTGAGCCTATGGCAAAGACGAACAGAACTAGGTGGGGAAAACTAAACTGAATTCTGGGAGAAAGAGGGCGGAGTCAAGGAGAAGCCATGAAGCCACTGGGGAGGGGTGACAGATGTGCTGAATCTTGCCGGTAAGCCGCAGCCACGTGGCAATGCACAGATTAAGAGAAATGGATTAATTTAAGATATAAGAGTTAGCCAGAAATACTCTTAAGCTATTGGCCAAACAGTATTGCAAATAACATAGTTTCTGTGTGGTTATTTCAGATCTAAGTGACCAGGAACAAATGAACAGGCTCCAACAACATGTGTTTATGTGTCTGAGTGTGTACATGAGTGTGTGTTTGTATGTGTATGTGAGTGGTGTTTGTATGTGTGTGAGCAGTGTGCATGTGTATGTGTTTGTGTGGGTATGTGTGTGTGTTTGTGTGGGTATGTGTGTGTGTTTGTGTGGATGTGTGAATGTGGTTTTATGTGTATGAGTATGTGTTTGTATATGCGTGTGTGTGTGTGTGAGCAGTGTGTATGTGTATATGTTTGTGGGGGTATGTGTGTGTGTTTGTGTAGGTGTGTGTGTGTTTGTGTGGGTATGTGAATGTGGTTTTATATGTATCAGTATGTGTTTGTATGTATGTGTGTGTGAACAATGTGCATGTGTGAGTTTGTACCAGAAGACTCTATCATCGTAGCATGACGGTCTGGCCTGTCTACCAGGGCGCCCAATAAGAGAAAATAAACTAAAAGCTTAGCTCAGAGATAGAGGGTGAAAATGCAGCCATGCACTGACAAGCGCCTCCTGAAGGCCCATTTCACTCCCGTAAGACAACATGGGAAACATGGGGACATCAACTGTGTCCTGATGGGGCCTGGGCAAAGCTGTTTTAGGACTGAAGATGCCACAGAGAGAATCTTAGATTGCTGTGGCAGCAGTCTGGCTGAAGGTCCCCTTCCGGGAGGAGGAAGGGCCTCCTGTCTGTGTGTCTGTCCTGGCGAGAAAGGAGAGAGCTAATGAGGTCTTCCGGTGGGGTCTGCAGCCTGCCTGACCCTGCCAGTCACTCTCTCTCTTCCCTCCCCCCCCATCTTTTTCAAGGTGCAGTTGTTGAGATGCCTGGTAGGGGGACTCACTGAAAGTGAGGCTTCACCCCTGCTTTTTCAGGAATCACGAAGGGAGTGAAGAAGTCAAGGTGCTTTCTTCTTACCACCTTGCCTTGCTGTCTGGCCAGCCTCAGCATAAAAGAGCCTGAACTGGTGTCTGCTCTCTGTTGACTTCTTAAAAAAAAAATCCTTCTATCAAAAAAGTTCATTCCAGGGCTGGAGAGAGGGTTCAGGGGTTGAGAACGCTGCCGCTCTTCCAGAGGACCCAGGTTCAGTTCCCAGCACCCACATGATGAGGCACATCCATCCTCCAAATGAGCACATTGCTTTATACACCACCATCTTTGAGTATCTTACATTTTCCCTCTCCTCCTCCTCCTCTTCCTTTTGAGACAGGATTCCGTGTAGCTCAGCTGGTCTCCAACTCCGTGTATATATATACGGCTGAGACCGGCCTTGCGCTTCCAATCCCTGATCCCCTTTTCTACTTCATGAATGGAGAGATTACAGTCCTGTGCCACCAGGCTTCATTCATTCGGTGCTGGGAGTCAAATCTAGGGCTTGGCCCACATGAGGCAAGCGCCGTACCAACCAAGCTACATCCACTAACACATCCTATCTTGTATCTTTGTGGCTTTTAAATGACATTGTTGACTTACTCTTGGGTTTCGCGCTTCCCGACTGTCGCGAAGAACACGCCCAGGAGAAAAGTCGATGGCAGAGGGACAAGAGAAACACACAGAGCGGTCTCCATCCTTGGCGATGCCACTGAAACCCACCAGCCAGGCTGCTCAGGTTGCGCTATGCTCCTCCCCTCTAATGGAAGTGTTTAAGTATAATCTGCTGTGTACTTAAAGAGACTGCAACCAAATACGCTTTCCACTACAGGCAAAAAGTTCACAGCAACGAGAGACAGACAATTGCCAAGCCATCAAACCATGCACAGCCTCACAGTTTCCCACAGACTCTTGGCAGGACCCACTGACTTCACCCAATGCCCTTTCTGTCTCAGTGATCCCATCGACAAGAGGAAATACACTCAGATTGCTTTAATATTGAAATATTTCATCCAAATAACCCCAAGATATGGAAGTGGGCACCCAGAGAGACCTTTCCCTGCCCAAGGTTTTCCTTGAGCTGGTGACTGTTCAATACTCCTTTTAGGAGCATTGGAGTTCCCACTTCATGTGCTCTGGGAATCACCTAACTCATGGAAATTAGGTAAAAGGCCTGGCATTACCTCTGTGTCTGGACCAACATCCTCCTAAAACACATTTGGGCTGCCTGAAAGCGAAGTTTCTAGACTCATCAGACATGTAACACTGAGAAGCACTCTTTCATTTTGACTCACGTTTCTTCCTACGTAATGATTCTGAAAAAAGGAGGAACAACTTACTTTCATAGAAAACTGGACACATGTCCTCTCATCAACTTGGTATGAGACACAGAGCATGAACAGTCCAAGGTAGGCCACCACGCAGACCTGCAGCAGGGAACACAGTACATGGAACATTATCGGAGCATGCACGTCAGGACCTCTGAGCTCAGGGCACCTCCCCCGGGATCATCCACACTGCCAAGCCCTTCACTTCGTTTTATTTATTATGTGCTACAGGTTTTCACTAACACAATTTAAAGATGGAGTTTTGCTATTTTGAATTCAGTACGTGTGTGCGTTTCCATGTGTGGGTACGTGTACATGAATGCAGTGTCCTCAGAGGCCAGAAGAGGGCGTCAGATTCCTTGGAGCTGGCACTGTAGGCAGTTGTAAGTTATCTAACATGGGTGCTGGGAACCGGACTAGGGTAGGTCCTCTGCCTGAACTGTCTGCAATTTTTTGTTTGTTTGTTTTTGTTTTCCAAAATAGGGTTTCTCTGTGTAACAGCCCTAGCTTCCTGGAACTAGCTCTCGTAGACCAAGCTGGCCTTGAGCTCACAGAGATCCATTTGTCTCTGACTTCCGAGTGCTGGGATTTAAGGCGTGCGCCACCACCACCCAACTTCATGCACTTTTAAACGTGGAACCATCTATCTAGCCCAGTGGAATATGGTTTTAAAATAGCAGAGACATTATTTCAATTTATCCAGTATTTATTAAGTTCCTCTGTATTTGGTACTTTAGAAGACAGTTAAGAAATTGAAGAAGACACCAGAAAATGGAAAAATCTCCCATGCTTTTGGGTCGGTAGAATTAATATAGTAAAAATGGCAATCTTATCAAAAGCAATTTATACATTCAATGCAATGCCTATCAAAATCCCAGCAAATTCCTTACAGACCTCAAAAGAACAATATTTAACTTCATATGGATAAACAACAATAACAACAACAAAAAACCCAGGAAAGAACTTCTGGAGGCATCACAACCCCTGACTTCAAACTCTACTACAGAGCTACAGTGCTGAAAATGGCCTGGTAGGGGCATAAAAACAGACAAGAGGACCAATGGAATCAAATTTAAGACTCAGATATAAATCCACACACCTACGAACACCTGATGTTTTACAAAGAAGCCAAAAATATAAAATAGAAGCAAAGCATATTCAGTGCTAGTACAACTGGATATAAACATAGAGAAGAATGCAAATAAATACATATCTATTGCCATGCATAAAACTTAAGTCCAAATGGATCAAAGACCTCAACATAAAATTAACCACATTGAACCTCATAGAAGAGAAAGCCGGCACAGGAAACCAGTTCCTAGATATAACCCCGGTAGCACAGACACTGAGAGAAACAATAAATGGGACCTCCTGAAACTGAGAAGCTTCCGTGAAGCAAAGGACACGGTCAACAAGACAAAACAACAGCCTACAGAATGGGAAAAGATCTTCACCAACCCCACATTGGACAGAGGTCTGATCTCCAAAATATACAAAGAACTCAAAAAACTTGACATCATCAAAAGAACAAATAATACAATAAAAAAATGGGGTACAGACCTAAACAGAGAACTCTCAACAGAGGAATCTAAAATTACCGAAAGACACTTAAGGAAATGCTCAACATCCTTAGCCATCAGAGAAATGCAAATCAAAACAGCGCTGAGATTCCATCTTACACCTGTAAGAATGGTCAAGATCAAAAACACTGATGACAGCTTATGCTGCAGAGGATGCGGGGTAAGGGAAACACTCCTGCATTGCTGGTGGGAGTGCAAGCTGGTACAGCCCCTTTGGATGTCAGTATGAAATTTTCTCAGAAAATCAGGAAACAACTTTCCTCAAGACGGCTCAGAGGTTAAGACCACTGGCTGCTCTTCCTAGAGGACCTGAGTTCAATTCCCAGCAACCACATGGTAGCTCACAACCATCTGTAATAAAATCCAGTGCCCTCTTCTGGAATGCAGGCAGAACAGTGTGTATATAACAGATAAATAAATAAATAAATCTTTAAAAAAAAAAAGACCCAGAAATACCACTGTTGGGTATATACCCAAAAGGCACTCAATTATACCACAAAGACAAGTGTTCAACTATGTTTATATCAGTATTAATTGTCATAGCCAGAACCTGGAAACAAGCTAGATGGCCCTCAACTGAAGAATGGATAAGGAAAATGTGGTACATTTACACAATGGAGTACCACACAGCAGAAAACAATAATGACCTCTTGAAATTTGCAGGCAAATGGATAAATCTAGGGGAAAAAAAACATATTGAGTGAGGTAATTCAGACCCAGAAAGACAAATATAATATGTCCTCACTCAGAAGTGGCTTTTGGACATTAAAAAAAAAAAGCAGCCTACAGGCCACAACCACAGAGAAACTAGAAAACACAGAAGACCCTAAGAGAGACATAAATGGATCTACATAGAAAGGTGAAAAAGACAATTTACTCCTGAGTAAACTGGGAGCAAGGGGTTGATAGGAGAGAGGGTAAAGGGGGAGGGGGGAAGAAGGGAGGGAGTGGAGAAAAATGTATAGCTCAATAAAACAATAAAAAGAAAGATAACCTATAAAAAAAGAAAAAATACCTCTAGGATCTCAGCTCAAAAAAAAATAGCTCAGAACATTTACATATAAATTCAAAATAAATTGAATTTAATCTGATTAGTGTATATCCAGTAGAGTCTCTCTCTCTCTCTCTCTCTCTCTCTCTCTCTCTCTCTCTCTCTCTCTCTCACACACACACACACACACACACACACTAAGGAGAAACATTTTTTTGTTCCATGCCATTCAGAAAATTATAAAAGTTTAAAGAAATCTAATAGGAAAATATAGAAGGCTTCCCTTAAAATTTGGGCTTGAAAAGGTCTAATAATAGTGACAGCCACAGCAGCCTGTCTAAGGGTCTTTCTTCATGCCATCATCACAGAACCCTGTCAAGTGGGTACTGGGGAGATGAGGGGAATCCAGGAACCACACTGCAGGCAGCCTGGTTGAAGGCAGATTCAGGAGCCACAGCCCAGCAAAGGGACAGAGTAGAGCATCCTACCATAACAGACAGAGACCTACAGCATAACTGTAACAAAATGTAGCGTGGAAAAGGCAGGGTAGAGATACAGGACAGAGGGGTGATGAGGAGGTGGCTGGGGTCTCCAGCAGGGAAGGGGCGTGGCTTCAGATACATTTCAGGAAGATGGGCAGAGATGTTTGCTGATACGATGAAGATCCTGAGACACTCTTTCAGCAATCTGAGCAAGATTGGTCATTAGTTGGGTGTGGTGGCCCCTTGCCTGTCATCTCAGCACTCTGGAGGTGAGGCAGGAGGACCACTGTAAGCTCCAGGTGATATTCTAGAGAGGCACACCATTGGAACCGTAAGCATGCCAGACTGAAGAGATGTGAACAGAAAACAAAGTAAGATGTGTGGAGGTGGTTCTGCAGCACAGGACACGCTGGTGCTGGCGGGGGAGATGAGAGGCTGTGCAGCTCGTGCTTCTAAGTTGGGAGCAAGTCCTTTTGAGCACTTTTTAAATTTATTATTATTTTACTTTTTTATTTGTCAAGACAGGGTTTCTCTATATAGTTTTAGAGCCAGTCCTGAAACTCACTTTGTAGACCAGACTAGTCTCAAACTCACAGAGGTCCTCCTGCCTCTGCTTCCTGAGTGCCGGGATTAAAGGCATGTGCCTCTACCACCTGGAAAAATTTATTATTTTATCAGCATGTATAATAATATACAACAGCAGATCTTATCATGACATTTTCATACACACATATAATAAGTCTTAATCACATTCATCTGTTGGCTGAGGTTTCTGTCCCGATTGGTTCTTGCAGTTGCAGAATAAGTAGCCCATTATTCTTGTCTGTATTAGCCACGTGGCTTAGTACCTTTTTTTCTGTGAGGCAGTCACAGCTTGATTGCTCTGCATCTGGGTGATGACTGCAGACTGAAACTTTTCTCTTCCCAGAATTCTCGCTGCCCCATCTCTACTTCCTGTTTGTTTTCCCCACCTGGCTACTGGCCAATGAGCGTTTATTGAAAATACAAGTGCCGGGCAGTGGTGGCGCATGCCTTTAATCCCAGCGCTCGGGAGGCAGAGGCAGGCGGATCTCTGTGAGTTCAAGGCCAACCTGTTCTACAAGAGCTAGTTCCAGGACAGGAACAAGAAAAAGAAAATACAAGTGACATTTTCCTACAGCATTCATCCACTCCCCTCACCGCCCCTCCCATCCCAATGACCCCCTTTCTCTTTGCAACCACCCCCTACTTCATTTTCATGTCTTTAAATACGTTTTTAAGCGTTCCAATCCAGCTCAAGTTTGACAAGGTTGTAGGGGTTCACTACCTACCCTCACATGAAGAGTCTGCAGAACTGAACCAAAGGAACCTTGTTTGGTTTGGTTTTCAGCAGCAGCAAGCCAGGCAGAATGTTCCCAACTCACTTCTGTCACATCCTGAAGTACTTGCCTGGGCTTTCGCCTCAGTTTCTGCCAACAGGATTGAGATTTCTCCCACATAATTGTCTTGGTCTGTGGAAGATGCTGGGCTGAAATCGCAATTGCCAAGCTCTCCCTCTCATTACAAGACACGTACCCTCTAAGGAGCAAGACAGACTGGCCAGCATCTTAAACACCATCACAGACCCTCCACATCAAAGAGCCCCTTCTGTGTCACCTTCACTAGGCCTGAGCTCCAGCAAGACGCTGCCTAGCATGGTCATGCCTGACCACATCAACAGCACACCATCTGTCCGTCCACTGACGTCAGGGCTACATGCTCTATACTCGACCCTGGGAACTGAGAGACCAAAACCATTCTCACTCCAGACTTACCCAGCCTGGTAGAGTCAAGTTGCAATACAATGGCGGCGTGAACATCATGTTAGCTGTGGGAATGAATGTACAGATGGTGTAACTGACCTCATGGAGGCTGGGGGAAGCTCCCTGGAGGAAGATGGATGCTGGTATGTTTGTCATGTACCTATACGAGGCAGTTAAAATTGTAGGAAATACTGGCCCAATGAGAGAATCTAGTGAAAATAGAAAGCCGTCCAAGTTACCCACTTTGTGCAGAAAGTACCTCAAATATACTTCTTTTAACTTTGGTACATTGTGTCCTATTGTTATAGTGCTTGAGCAAACTCAACGTATGCTAATACGTTAGCTTGTATAAGCTGAGAGTGGGGTCTTGTTACCCACAGCCTTGCATGGACTAACAATTTTTTCCCTCTTACTGGTAGTGTGCACAAGGATGTTCTAGAAATATTTTTTTTATTGAATACTTCAAGCTAAAGGCTTGATGGCATTAGGGAAAGAACTAGAGTTCTCATGCCAGACTGAAGGGCCCACTTCCTGAGCTGGCAGGATGTGGACATGCTCAGAAGACAGGCTGTTCTGGTTTCCAGACAGGGAAGAGGAAGGCATGCTAATGCAAGATCTGCTGGAATCTGGGCCAAAGTTCCCATTTCATACAGTGAAAGGAGGCCCAAGAGTATGAAGTGGACATTAGTGGGGGGCTTTTCAGAAGTTACTCACTGCACCAGACACAGATCCAGGTGGGCCAGGTCTTGCCACACTATAGGAAGCCCAAGGAGACAGTACCAAGAGCCCTGAACATCAGTACTAAGAAGCAACAGGGCCCGGGTTACTGAAGGCTTTGGGAGGTCAGTCCACCACTGGTAGATAACTCTATTAATAAGAAAACCTTGAAGTGTTTGTTAGAATGGAAAGGATCAAAAGATAAAAATAATTTTAACCTATTTTCAGACACACGCATCTACAATCTCTTTGCTTCTAAACCCCACAACCTATAGAGAGACAGTTTTGTCTGCACAGGGGAAAGTCTGCTTCTTGTGTGCTGGAGAGCTAAGCAGGGCTAGAATGTTCTCTGAATGTCAGGTCTGTTTCCAGACAGAGGGTCCTAGGTCTTGTCACACAGTGGCCCTGCTGACATCACGGGCTGCAGATGCATCCCTTAAAGCAAGGCAGAGAGATACGTGGATAAGATATTTCTCCATTTTGTCATGGCATGAAGGTACCACCTGAAACATTAGAAAATTAGAATTATTATCATTTACCTCTCTCAGTGTATATTTATATTCTGGCCTTGCGACATTTTCCCTACCTTCAATTTATCTGTTTTCTTCGCTCAGTGTTGTTGACAGAGACGCTAGGCAAGGTTACTGAGGGATATAAACGTCTCCTGTCAAATACCTCTTATTATTTCTCTTTCCTTCCTGGCCCCATGGATCACTCGTAAACGCGAAACGTGACTCGATTTCTGTAAGGATTGGATGCGAAGTGCTTCCACGCAGTAAATATTGTAACAATGAGACTTAACGTCTTCCTATGGTCACGAAGTCCATGGACCACTCGCGGAAGAGGAGCAGCTGCATCTCACTGGACTTTTCTGAAGGGACTGTCTATAGATGTCACCCACATCATGTAAGGGAAGGTAAACAAAAAAAAGGTATTGTAGTCTCAGTGTGATGTTTATTGTCTTACTCTAGAGACTTGTTAACAAATAATGTGCCAGGAAAGTAGATACTAAGAAATAGCAAAAGAACTCTTAAAGGCTGCTTATTGGATCGCGATTTCAGGACTGCAGGGGATATGTAAGCGTGGCTGGGGATTTTTTTTTTTCTTATTCAATTCTCATTGCTGCTTCCTCATTAGAGAAGGCTAAGGGGCCTGGTTCAGAATCACCTAAAAAAACTTGGTCCATCCCATCTTCACAATTTCTGATTCGACAGGTCTAGGGTTGAGACCCAGAATCCGAATTCCTAACAAATTCTAATCCTGCTGCTGCTGGTCCTGGGCCACACACCCTGAGATGTAGCAGGAGGCTGATGGTTGGTTCCCGGCTGCCCGGTTAGCTTAGACACAAAATAATCACAGAAACTGTATTAATTAAATCACTGCTTGGCTCATTATCTCTAGCTTCTTATTGGCTAATGTCTTACATATTAATTGAACCCATTTCTATTAATCTGTCCATTGCCACGTGACAGTGGTTTACTGGCTAAAGTGCCCAGAGTCTGTCTCTGGCGGCTCCATGGCTTCTCTCTGACTCAGCCTCCTTTCTCCCAGCATTTCGTTTATAGTTTTCCCCACCTAGCTCTGTTCTACCCTATCAGGCCAAGCCAGTTTCTTTATTCATTAGCCAATAAAAGCAACACATAGACAAAAGGACCTCCCACACCACTGAGACACACAGGTCCAGGTGTAAACACAATCCCTTAAGTGTCTGTGTGGGGTCTATCAAGACAACAGAACACTGTAGAGATTTATTTACAAATGGTGAAAACAGTATGTATTATCATTGGCCACTTCTATTGTGTTCAGCGCCGTGTAGAATGTAGCAGGCTTTCTTGGATCATCAGCCCCCAAACCATGATGTGGAGACTTAATATTAATTATGAATGTGTGGCCTTATCTTATGCTTGTCCCCCTAGCTCTTATAACTCATATCAATTGGTTTCTCTTCGTCCACATTTTACCTCAGAGCTTGTAACCTTTCTTTCATTCTGTATGTCCTACTTAGTAACTGGCTGGTGACTGCCTGGCTGGCTGCCCCTGGCTGCCTTCCTCTTCTTTCCCCATTGTTCTCTCTTCTTTTCTTCTGGGTCTAAATTTCTCCTCCTACTCATCCTCTCTGCCTGCCAACCCCCACCATCCTGCCTCCACCTTGCTATTGGTCATTTAGCTTTTTACTAAGAAGGCTCAGGGAGTCTCTGAACTATCAGCACGTGTTACGTTACACGTCGTCCTGATACACTGGACAGTTATCACCCATATCAGATCAAAGCAAAGTGATCTTTTCCAAAATCGGACCACATCTTCAGGGGTGTGATGGTCATTGTTCCACGATGGCTTGGAGAAGTTTGCCACTTTCGGTCACTTCCATGGAGTAGACTCTACCATGGTAGACTTCACAATACCTAAAGAGACTGATGAGATGCCAGGCTCCCCTTCCACACTCCCTTCCCACCACATCTGCCTCTGCTTTGATGGGAGCAGCTGCTCACCCAGTGAGGTTGGCTTATATTAAACTTTACTAACTGCTTAGAATCCCTGAAAGAAGCACAGACTCAGTACAGAGGGGCACAGGAGAGCACCAAAGACAAATCCCACTACACTGTAGTCCATCTTTATCTATGAGAGATATATTCTGAGGACCCATCAGATGCTTGAGATAGCAGGGAGTATCTATCTATCTATCTATCTATCTATCTATCTATCTATCTATCTATCTATCTATCTATCTATTCATCTATCTATCTATCTATTCATCTATCTATCTATCTATCTATCTATCTATCTATCTTCTATCATCTGTCTATCTATATCTATTCATTCACCCATTTATGTATCTTTCTATATTTATATCTATCATATATCTATCTATCCATCTAGCTATACATCCATTCATCCACCCACTTACCTCTATCTATCTATCTATCTATCTATCTATCTATCTATCTATCACAAATATATCATGATATATTTGTCAAAGTATGGCATCAGATTAATCACAAAATACAACACATAACAATGTACAATAATAAAGTTATCAGCATCAATACTCCAGTATGCCAAGAGCATTAGTAAATAAAATAGAATTAGTTGAATATATATGCTATACTAGAAAGACAGTTGATTTGGTAGCCTGTATATCTGCTAAATGGGTAATAGGAAGGTAGTGTATGCAACATTTGGAAACAATGAACAAAGGAATAATTCACATCCCCTTGTGAAATAAGCAGCCAATACTATGTTCCCTCCCAATTATTGTCAAATCTTTATCTGCTTCATAATGCTATAGTCATCGAAACAGTTATATCTCTTTTTGCCACGTACCATTTGTTAGAGATGAAGCTTTTGGAGTTAACCAGACAGAGTTTAAGCACAGTGAGATTGTGAAGGACATCCTCTGCATTCGTTATCACATCATGTAGGGATAAGTCCCGCCCCTTAGGGGGCGTGTTCGCCTCGGGCTAATGTTTACCTATAAATCTGGCGAGTGTGTCCCCAGCTGTTGCTTCTGCTTTCCTGGTCTCTGCGGGAACGGTGGTTCTGTAAGTTTATTTCTCCATTAAAGCTGTATATATTTTTACAATCTGTCTGCATTCGTTTACGCAGTTACATTTTGGCGCCCAGACGTGTGGACAACTGAATCCACTGAAAGCCTGAGAAAGCTTGGGAAAGAGTAAAGCATGTTTTCTTGGTAGCAACAATTTCTCGGGTCTACTCGGCTTGCTACAACATCACTTTTCATTGTGGGTTTAGGCAAATGCAAAATAATAAGACACAGAAATGCATGCTTCACCATCAGATTATACACCAAAAGAGAAGAAAGAAAGAAAGAAAGAAAGAAAGAAAGAAAGAAAGAAAGAAAGAAAGAAAGAAAGAAAGAATAACATTTGAAACCACAAAACACTAGGTCACAGTTCCTTTAACAAATGAAAACTAGCTGCTTGGCTCAGCTGAAAGCCAAGCATGAAACTGTTCTTGCTACTAGAGCAGCGTGGTGGGAACACGGTTTTCACAGCTTGAATTCTGACTCCACCCCTTTACTCATGGAATATCTTAGACATAAGTCTTTTGCCCTCTGATCCCCCATCTGAGACAGAATCTCATGAAATCCAGGCTGGCTTGGAAGTCACTATGTAGCTGGGGGTAGCCTTGAACTTGGACCTTCCTCTCTCTACCTCCTGAGTACTGGGGTTGCAGGCATGCATCACCATGCCTGGCTTTAACTGATTCTCTGAGTTCTCCATTCCCCCATCTGCAAAAAGAAGCAATGACGCTTTGTTGCAGTAGTTAATCTGATGACTAACAGAAACGTGAAGAAAGCAGCAGGGATAATCCTTCCACACAGAGGACACCAGTGCCGGCTGACATATCATTAGCTAGTGATTACTAATGCCATAGATATTGTGCCCGTCAGAGACCAAACCGAAAGTCTATTAAAAGGTCCCGACTGTACTGTCAACTGAGCCAGGCTCACAGCTGAGACCGCTGATTCCACATGCCCTGTCTTCTAAACTATGCCGTTAAACACGACCTTAAACTCCCACCTTTCCGTACTCCACCTCCTAGGTGGTGGGCTCACAAGTGTGTGCCACACCTGGCTTCTACTTCACACTCACAGGCATCCTCGGAAGCCACTGCTACTAGTTCTGCTTTATAGGCAAGCAATGGAAAACTTAATGAGATTAAGTCAACAAAGGCTTGATGGTAGGCGTCACAGAATATAACACCAGAGTTAACCGGGGACTCGTCCGAGCGCACTGTCTTCTCGCCACCGCAGGCCACGGTGTCTCCCTGGAGGAATCCTGGCAGCAAGTGGCAGATATGTGTGAAGCCTGCCAGCTCCCGCTCCTCCCCTGAATGCCTGAGTCATGGGTGACACACTGGGGGTTCCTCTCAGCCAGGGAGTCTCTCTTATTCCGTACTCCATAGAGAAAGTCGTCCTGGCTAATTTATAGATTGTCTCAAAGACTTTAAAGTCGCGAGCCTGGAGCAGCCGCAGGTACCGTTTTATTTTCTGTCTCGCACGAGCTCAGTCTTTGCCAGTTGCTTACTCTGACGTCTGAGCTGGAAACAAACGATGCACACCAATGAAAGCGCCCCATTGTATCTCAGATGTGCCGTCACACTCCTAACGCACCGGCGGAGTGACACCCAAACCCTTGCCTCGATGGCCTTGAGTGGAGGGACGTCCTTCGACACCAATAAGAGGGCTGTAACACAGCAATGACTGGGGCTACAGACAGCACCTCAACACTCCCCTCCAGGAGGACAAAGTGACACAAAACAGCAATTCACTCTTAAGTGACAGTTTTGCCTGAGACACAAGAGTGGGTAATTCTCAACAGTTCCAATATGCAAGCTTGCACAGGCACACTCGAGCGCATGCATGCGTGTACACGCACTCACACGTACACGCACACCAGTGAATTTGCACAGATCCACTGCACATGACCCAAGACCTCACAGCAACATATGTGACACGCATGGACCAAGGGAACAGAAAAAAGGAAATGCAACAACTGTCCACGGTTTCATAGTAAGGTGGTCCGTACAGCTTAAGACGGAGACTCAGCCATGGGCCTGGTAGCTCCTCCATGTCTAGGGCCTCAGAGATGTCTGCTCCCTGCACTGCTGAAGGAGTTAACATGATGACATATGGAAAGGCCTTGGTGTAACACCCAGCAAGGCAGCTGATAAACACCACCCAGAGGGTAAAAGAATCCATTCATGGAGTGGCCTGGCCTGCTCCTGCAAGGGCTACCGTCAGGCAGCTCTCCAGTGACGCTGACGTGAACAGTTAGCAAATACCCGGGTGACAGAGACCTTGTCTTTCTGCTTCATTCCACTTCTGCTATAGGCCAATTTGTTAGCAAATGCCCAGAGAGGCCACTCTCAGTGACCACTGTGTGCTGTGTATGTTTCTGATTAACCCACCCTATTATAATTTTATAGAGGCGAGCATTTAGAAATTCTGGAAGAAAATGTTCATAGAAAAAAATAATTTCTGGCCATAACAGATTCAAAATTAGTATTTTTTAAAACAAAACAAAACAAAATATAACAGTTCCAGCCAAACTAAGTGCGCAAGACGTTATCAGAGAACAGAAGTGACAGGAACAAACACAAAGACTGAGCTCCAGGGCTCAGGGGTGAACAGGCAGGAAGAGACAGGGAGCACTGGTGCAGGCGTCAGACTTGGGGCTTTAACTATAATCTTTTTTAAAAACAAAACAAACAAAACAACCTTGATTTCATAAGTCAGATTCAGAGTAGTGGCTTCTTTTCTATTATACACAAAGCTGTAGAGAAAATGAGTTACACACCCAGGAAGTACTGCCACGGGGCACCACATTGACTTGTGACCTTGCAGGAGGGTGGTCAGAGCCCTGTCATTTGCCTTTAGAAGCTGTTGTCCTAGAGACTGCTCACTTCACTGCTTCCTTTTACTTACGTCTTAACAGTTTCCACAGGGGCAGAACTTGTCAGCGGAAAGGTTAGCGGGGAGAATAGCTCTGCCTGCCCCTGGAGATGCGGTCTGAGTTTTGGCCTACGAGGCTTTGTATCATCATATCTTCCAGGGAAGGTGGGGAACTCTTTGATATTTGTAAGGAAGACAAGGTTGGATGAAGCCCAGGCTGGCAGGGAGCTCACGATGCCGTGGAGGCCGACATCGAACTCCTCAGCCTCCTGCCGCGGCCCCCGGGTGCTGCGGCGACAGGTACGTACCACCACGCACAGATATTTTATTACTTTTAAAAGAAGTAAATATTAGAAGGTATAGGTCAAAATTTCTATGTCAGAATGGACCGTAAATGATAACTCTATCGCATGAAGTGTACCCTCTCAGGGTTTAGAGAGAAAGGCTTGCCAAACGACAAGCGACATCCGTTCAACCCTGTTCTCCCATTTTCTTCTCGAGTCTTGTCCTTTCGTCTGAGAAGTTTCTATGTGACAAGCGCCTCTCTGAATTACAAGAACTGTTCATATACACTTTTCATACGCAAGTGTGTGAAGACGCTGAATTTAAACCGGCACTAATAATATGGCAATTACCTTAAAATACAAAATCAATCTAGCCTGGCCCACAGATTTGCCATCTACATCTTTTTACAAAATAAATTGTGGAAACAAAATTTCTGAGATTTTTTTTTTTAAAAAAAATAAAGTCCAGCGATTCTAAAGGCAAGTACTGCTCTCACCGCCCTCACAGCAACAAGAGCTACCTGCTCCGCTGGGACCAAAGCTCTGACCGGCAGGATAAGCACGGGGCGTCGGGAGAACTTTTTAAGCAGGCAACGCCCCTGCCACCGTTCAATACCTTCAAAGTGACGGGCTTCATCGAGATTGGACACCTCCAATGAGCACAACTGTTTCTTCTGTGATATTTTCGACCGATGAGGCTTTGGAATGTGCACAGCTGTGTTTAGCTGTTTCTCAAGCACACAGAGCGGGAAGGAAGATGTGCTCCTCCTCAAGCCACTGCCCGGCTCCCAGCACACAGTGCTGTGCTGGCGCTGACTGCCCCTTTGCACCGTGTACACAGTGATTCCCACAGAACGGATTAGGACAAGTTGGATGTGCGAACAGTGGCTGGGTCAGGGAAGTGTGAATTCCCCGAATCCTACCGGTACTGCGCCTTTTCCCGGATGCTTCTGCCAAAGCAAGATTTCTGCTGGAAAACCGGGAGGATGCGTGGGAAGTGTGCCAGCACTCGGGAGCCCCGATGCGGATGATGCCGATGTTCTAAAGCCTCATTTGAAAACCATTGTAAGCAATCATAGCTGTAAGCCACTGGGCTCTCTGCCTGCACGTCTCGTCGCTCTCACAAACCCACGTCTACCCCAGCATCTTCTTCGTGTTGTCTTTTCACAGTGTAACACAGCTCCGTGTATTTGGGTGAAGGTTCATCATTTACATCCTCAAAAGATTGAAGACAACCGAATCTTGAAGCAAGAAAGAAGTCATGGATGAAAACTAGGCTAAGTATCAATGGGAAAGAAACTGGACCGTTGACAGAAAATGCCCTTTTCTTATCTGCCTGGGGTACTGCCTCTCCGTTGTCTAGAATCCAGCCAAATTCATTTATTCCTTAAGTCATGTCCAATACGGCCCTTACTCAAAAAAGCGACCTGATAATGTACATATTAGCTCATTGACTTACAAAAATGTAGTAAATTAAAAATATTGTATTCCAGCCGGGCGGTGGTGGCGCATGCCTTTAATCCCAGCACTCGGGAGGCAGAGGCAGGCGGATCTCTGTGAGTTCGAGACCAGCCTGGTCTACAAGAGCTAGTTCCAGGACAGGCTCCAAAACCACAGAGAAACCCTGTCTAGAAAAAAAAATATTGTATTCCTTTATAGAAAACTCTGGAAGGTTGAGAAAATAGTAAGTTGATCCAAATATGATTTTAAAAGTATCAAGAAGTTTTATTTTGTATAATATCAAGGACTAAATTACATAAAAACTCCTTATAAAAACACTTTAAAATACCGGATTAAACGTAGCAAATATTCTTTATATTAACTAGCAAGAAAATAAAATGAGTTGATAAGGGGAAAGGTCTTAGAGAAATGCGGGGCACAGTGTGGGAGGATGTGGCCGTTTCTGGGTAAGAAGAGACCAGATTTAACAGTTACACAGGCCCATGACAGGTCTGAGCCTCCTTCTAGGCATCAAGACGGAACCAAGGAACCGAGCCTGCGCCTTTAGCTTGGCTGCGTCCTGACAAGTCTACAAAGTAGTCAACCACCAGCTCTGATGGCTCCAGAATTGTCTCGGCCAGTGGGGCAAGGGTTGGGGTGAGATCTTCTAAACTATCTGCATGATTCTGGAACCTATTAAGACAGACATAAAACTGACCTTGATTAACACTTGGCTGTTTCAATAAATAAATAATGGGGGTATGGAAAATAAAGGGCAAATGTTTTAGTGAAGGAGAAATAAAAACCATATTAACTAATTACAACTAGATCTTTAAGAAACTATGAAAAAATATTCACAAATTAATTAAGGATTTTTTTTTGTTGTTTTTTTTTTTTGTTTTGTTTTTTTTTTCTTTTTTTGTTTTTCGAGACAGGGTTTCTCTGTGGTTTTTTGGAGCCTGTCCTGGAACTAGCTCTTGTAGACCAGGCTGGCCTCGAATTCACAGAAATCCACCTGTCTCTGCCTCCCAACACTGGTCTGTTTCTAGTAAGATTATTTTATGTGTGAAATTAGAATTTGGTTGTTATATTCTTTACCATTTGACTTAAATAGCAAAATATTTATGGGTAAAATGACAGCAAGACTGGGGTTCACTTCAAAATAACTATAAATGGTTAGGCAGAGAATTATGAGGACATACAGAAGTTGATAATTTTCAAAGCTGGGGGATGGGAACATGGAAGCTCATTATGAAGTCCTATGTCTTTTGAGTCTGCCTGAACCTTCATAACAAGTGGGCTAAGAGAAACGGTTATATGATCTTACGAAGCCATTGGAATGCTGGGTAAGACCAAACCACCTGGAGGATACACTCAGATAGGCCACTCTGAGTTGCCACACAACACCTCCTGAAAGGAAAACCAAAATTAGCAAACACATAGAGAATCAACTTACCAGTGAAGGTCAGTACTTGTGTTTATGTACACACCTACACACGCTAAAACTTAAAGCCAAAACCATAGGAATTCCCAACAATTAGGCTGGGGTGACAGTCAGTGAAGTGTCTAACCTGTAAGCGTGAGGACCTGAGTTCAAGTCCCCCCAAACCCACGAGCAAAGAGCCAGATGTGGGGTGCATGCCTGTGATCTCAGCAAGGGGTGTGGAGATGGGTAGGCTCTGGGCTTGTCAGTAGGCCAGCCCAGAATTTGGTGAGCTCCAGGCCAATGAGACCCTATCTTGAAGGAGAAGGAGGAGCAGGAGGAGGGAGGAAGAGGGGGAGGGGAAAGAACAAAAGTAAGAAGTGGCTGCAGACAAGGTCTGAGGTCCCTAGGCTCATACATGAGGATAGCACACTAACAGAAAACCACTCACCTGTACAACATATGACATGCAGAGCAGATGAACCATCGTGTTTGATCCTTAACACACTATCGAGTGGCTTCTCGACCTGACGGTTTTTTTTTTAAATATATAAGCTGGCTATAAGGGAACATTAAGTAACTGATGTGAGCATAACCTTGTGTTTGAGAATCTTTCTGTCCTTTCAATACGAGGAGGTCAGTGTCCCCGAGCAGCCCGCAGTCTGTCCCGTGTGCCTCTCCACAAGGTGGCTAGCCAGACACAGGGCTTTTGTGAGGCGCGAGGCCAGGGAGAAGGGGAGTGAGGGTTCAGGGAGGTCTCGATGTGGAAAAATCTGTGACGCACTGGGTCTGATGACTGACTGGATATTATTTATGGAGGGTTCGGGGACACAATCGCTTTGGTCGCCCCGTGTTCATTTTTAAAATCGTAGTTGGTCTCAGAACCCTGAAGCCTTCAGTAAACATCCAGTAAACTCCTCTTCAGGCGTGTTTGGCCCTCTATTTTAGAGTCAGAGTGAAGGAGAGACAACAGGAGAACAGGACGTGGCTGTCCCGAGAAGGGGGCTCCTGAGGATAACGTCGGAGCTCCCTCTTTCATGCCCAGCAAAGCTCTCCTCTTTTCCCCTCGGTTGTTTGCCTTGACATCTTTACTTGCCCTTCTCGTGGTCTCGGGCGCACCACTCAAGATAAGGTCTCTCATTCTTCCCTGAAAGCAGGGCGGCCCTGCCTTCGCCTTTCTCTGGAGATTCTCCTGGGACCACAACGGCCTCAGCTTTTACAACTTCCACTACACAGCTTGACCAGGAGATAAGGCACAGCCCAGGGCTCACGGTCTGAACAGGGTCCCCCTTGTAGAAAAGTCAGGATGGCATTCTCCACAGTTATCATGGTAACATGGCCTCCGGAGTGGCTAACACATGAGCCACTGCTCTGTCCCCGGCTATTATCCTCCACTCAAGAGAAGGAGCTTTGACGATAGCTTATCATAAAGGGGCTTGTAAGGCAAGGTGACAAAGATTGCTGCATCAAGCACTTCCCAGACAACATCGGAGTGAGATGCCATGGGAAGGGTCTCACAGCTCCTCTCAGGAGGACAGTCCCGGCCAGGGGGTGGTTGCTCATTTCTACACTGACAGACACCAGAGTCCTTCTTCACAGGACCTTAGCAGACCCTTTATTTGCATAATAACCAGTCACCTACTGGCCTTTTGCCACCCCCCCCAGGAAAGGCGGCATGCAGGGAGCACTCCTGTGGGCAGTCACGAGGAAGGTGGCTCAGTAAATAAGGTCCTTGCCAAGCAAGCCTGAGAACCCACAGGACAAAGCCCAGCAAGGCCATGTGTCTGTGGCTAATCTCAGAACCGGGAAGGCAGGGAAAGACTGGTCCTGGAGGTGGCTCTCTGGTCCAGCCCATTTGGTGAGCTCCAGGTTCAGTGAGAGACCCTGTCTCTCAAAGTAAGGGAAAAGATTGCATAAGATACTCTGTGGACCCCTGACGTGGACACGAGCACACACACGTGCCCACACATGGACACACATACCAGAGGAGGCACAGGGAGGCTGTGGACACGTGTACACACAATGTGCGCGCGCACACACACACACACACACACACACACACACCAGAGGAGGCACAGGGAGGCTGTGGACTCATGAACACACACGTGTACACACACACCAGAAGAGGCACAGGAAGGCTGTGGACATGTGTACACACACGTGTACACACACACACCAGAGAAGGCACAGGAAGGCTGTGGACTCATGAACACACATGTGTACACACACGCACCAGAGTAGGCACAGGGAGGCTCTTGATCTTCAGCCCTAGTTGCGCCCCCTGTTGGCAGCTGAGTTTGGAGCAGAGCTAGGGCTTTCTATCTGGCATGTGCGAGCTGCCCTCCCAGTTTTCTCTCTGTGATGTCTCAGGCTCGTGCAGTGCTTGGCAAAGGAAAATCAAAGCCTGGTAGGGATTTCATGACTGACAAACAGAATCCCACAAGGTGTCTGTCCTTGAACCCATAAATGGGCCACCCCCCCCGGAGGAACCCCTGGATGAGAGGCTGTGCTGTGAGGAGGGCCAGCGTGGAGACACACTTGGAGATCTGTGATGCATTCTATAAACAAAATACTAAAGGACATTTCATTACTAACATCAAAAACTATAAACAATGACTGCAAGTTAGAAAGAGAAGCAGAGGGGTGGCTTCTAAGAGTTCTAGAACACCAAGGATTAGTTTATTTTCCTTTCCTGGGATAAAATAGCCCAACCCACAGCAATTTAAGAGAGAGGGTTTATTTTGGCCTGCAGTTCCAGATTGCAGTCTGTGATGACAGAGAAGTCACAGCAACAGTGGCTAGAGAGGACAGGCTGCATGGCACCTGTAGCCAAGAAGTAGAGACAGACAAATGCTTTCTCCAAGTCCTACAGTCCGGGTGGGAATGGTGCCCACCACAGGGGGCCCTTCCTCCCTCTCAATTAAGGCAAGCAAGATAATTCCCCACGCAAGCAGATACAGAGGCCCATCTCCAGGGCGATCCCAGAGCCTGCTAAGTTGATAATTAACACCAACCATGACAACAAATATGGATCAATCTCCCTCACAGGAGAGCAGGCTCCTGAAGTTGATCACCCTGTGAGCATCTTCCCACCACACCACTCAGCTAAGCACACTGACCTCAGAAGTCAAGATGTCAGTTAGTGGCATTTTAACAACAAGATAGTCCCTGGAGCCGAGGAGGGAGGCAGGACTTGACCGAAGCCCCCACCCCCACACACGTGCTCTCAAGAGCTAATGCAGCCAGTGACATTCTTCAATCTAAGTACGTATCCCACCTCTCACCAAAGTTTCTCCGTGCCACACAGACCAGTGCAGAAAACCACAACTCATCAAGACGCAGAGAACAAGTGACCCTGGGGTGCTCAGATCCAGTGGAAACATCTACAACACCCCAAGGCTCAGGAACATTGTGGAAGAACTGTCAGAGGCAGAGGAAATCTGCTGTAATATACTGCGTCTCCTGGAGGTGGCAAGGAGTGTCACCCATGACAATTCAACAAGACTCGAGCAAGGACAGCACCAATAGACGTCCTGGATTTATACATGTATGCACAGTGTGGTGTTTGAAAGAAAATGGCCCCCAAAGGGAGTGGCATTATTAGGAGGTTCGGCCTTCCTGGAGGAAGTGTGTCACTGTGGGAGCAGACTTTGGGGTCTCTTGCTCAAGCTTCTCTCAGTGTGACAGTCAGTGGACTTCCTGTTGCCTCTGAGTCAAGATGTAAGGACCCTCAGCTCCAGCACCACATCTGCCTGCATGCCACCATGCTCCCTGCCATGATGATAATGGACTGAACCCCTGAACTGTAAGTTAGCCACCCCAGTTAAAGGTTTTCTTTTGAGGAGTTACCATGGTCATGGCGCCTCTTCACAACAATGAAAACCCAAACTAAGAAGTTGGTACCAGGGATTGGGGTGTTGCTGTGATTGGCCAACTACGCTTTTGTTTGGAGGAATGCGGACCTTGGGACTGTGGGTTAGGAAAGCAGTTAAGGCATTAGGTGCTGTGTAATGGGCACCCTAGTAGAAAGGTCTCAGAGGAGAAGAACTCTAGCACATTGCCCAGAGAGCATTCTTATGATGTTTTGGCAACAAAAGTGTCTGCCTTTCGCCCTTGTCTGAAGATTGCCCAAGGCTAAAGTGAAGAATTTTGGATTAATTCCATTGACAGAGGAAATCTCAAAACAGCCTAGCAGAGACTCTGTTGTGTGGCTTTGGATGGTAATTCTAATAAAGATTTATAATGAAAAGGAACTAAAGAAAAGCTTAGAGCCAGGTGTGGTGGTGCACGCCTTTAATCCAAGCATGGGAAAGCAGAGGCAGGAGGATCTCTGAGTTTGAGGCCAGTCTGGTCTACAGAGTAAGTGTTGTGTGATATTTTGGTCACAATATGACACTCCCAAGACAGACTATAAAGGTGTAGCTAGCTACTAGCTGACCAAAACTAACCATGGCGGTTTTGGAGAACTGAGGACAGATAGACCCAGGGCATAGTAGGTAGGGTTTAGAGAGCGCCTTGGCCCTTTGGGATGGAGAACTGAGGACAGATAGACACAGGGCATAGTAGGTAGGTTTAGAGAGCGCCTTGGCCTTTGGGATGGAGAAATGGAAGAGATAGATCATTGGTTGCTTTTCTGCTGCTTCCCTGATCATTCAGTTTCTTACCCTGATATCTGACTCCCAAATTTTTATTGATAAAGAATAATTCAATAAATACATCACTTGGCATCCAACTCGGGGCACAAAATCATGAGGTAGCCCCTCGCCCTGGCTTCACAGCTGCTGGGGCCACTTCTGGAGCTACTGGCAGCTTGCTTTTCTTCCCTCACCCCAGGCCCTCTGAAGGAGTCTGGGATTTTCCTGTTGTAGCCTCTCTCTACAACAGCCTCCAGTTGCCACCCATTCTTGGCCACAAACTCCAGACCCAACTCCACACGCACTGGGCTCCAAAAGCCTCCTGAGTTAACCTCCTGCCCACCACTGGCCAGCTAGCTCTGCCTTCAGGCAGCCTGTGCCTTCACTCCCCACCGCAGGTGCTTCTTCTGCACATTCCTGGGTCTACTTTTCAGGCAGCTGGTTCGCTCTCCTCACAGGTTGTGGGCTTTCCCTGAACCCCCTCCTCATGCCACTGTCACCCCACATCAGCCACCTTCATAACCTTTCAAGCTTCTATTGTTTCTGTGAAGGCCACAGACTCTCAGCTCCCAGCTATACACAAGCAGCTGCAACTGCTGTGTTCTCTGCTGTGTTCAACTGCTGTGGTCTCTGCCCACCTATGCTATGCATCTTACCAGCTCTGGTCTTTGCCCACCTGTGCTATGCAGCTGTACTAGCTGTGTTCTCTGCCCACCTGTGTTATGCAGCTGTACCAGCTGTGGTCTCTGCCCACCTGTGCTATGCAGCTGTACCAGCTGTGGTCTCTGCCCACCTTGCTATGCATCTTACCAGCTGTGGTCTCTGCCCACCTTGCTATGCATCTTACCAGCTGTGGTCTCTGCCCACCCGTGCTATGCATCTTACCACCTGTGGTCTCTGCCCACCTGTGCTATGCAGCAACAGTGAACATCTTACTCCACTGTGATTGCCAGCAGATATGGTGAAACAACTGGGAATTCTTAAGGAGGGGAATCATTTTAAAAATTTTTAAAGAAAGTTTTCCCCCATGTTAAAAATGGGAAGCAATGTTAGGATACAGGGAGTTAGGCCTCTGTATGGTTTCCCAATGGATGGTTTGGAATGGGACAATTAAATGAGGGGATAATCAATGTAGGTGAGATTGACATTATGTCAACTATAATCACTATCAGTTTGGTAATTCATGTTTTATTTCTAAAATGCTGTTGGATATCAGTGCCAAATATAAAAAACAAATTAACTGATAAGATACAAGCCTTAGAAAGACATATTAATGAAACTAAGAAAAGTATTCACATATGGACAGATGAGTTTAGAGCAGAATCAACTGCACCCCTGCATTATAAAACTGAGGGGGAGCATCCAAGGTCACTAGAAAACCAGCCTTAACTTATCCCATTAGCATTCAAGAATGACCACCAGATGCTAGGTGTTCCTGAGGCTATGCAGAAGGTAGCTGGGGTCCTGTAGAAATGTTAGATTTGAAGAGATTTTAGGAAGCAATAGTTTCATATGGTACGCATTCACCTTCTGTGAAACAGATGTTAAATTCAAGGGCCCACTCAAAATTATTCCACAAGACTGGAAAGATTTAGTTACAGCAGTATTGGAATCTCGTTGAGGAATATTATTTTCAGGTGTGTGACTTTTGTTTATGCTGCATTTGTTTAACTCTGTGAAGCTGTGTTCCTGTGCCTGTCTAAAACACCTGGTGGTCCTAATAAAGAGATGAACGGCCAATAGTGAGACAGGAGCAAGGACAGGCGGGGCTGGCAGAGAGAGAGAGAATAAATAGGAGGAGAAATCTGAGACAAAGGGAATGAGAAGCAAATGAGAGAACAAGGAGAGGGTGACATCAGGGGCCAGTCACGCAGCCAACCAGGAAGTAAGAAGGAAAGAAAGGCAGACAAAAATAGGCAAAGATAAATGTCCAGAGGCAAAAGGTAGTTGGGACGCTTCAAGATAAGAAAAGCTGGCAAGAAACAAGTCAAGCTGAGGCCAGACATTCATAACTAAGAATAAACCTCTATGCGTGATTTATTTGGGAACTGGGTGGCAGGCCCCCAAAAGCCAAAGGAGCAAAACATCACACAACAGAACCTGGTACTCAGCTACAGTGGGAAAGGGTGGTGGAAGCTAGCGCCATAGAAGAACAAGGTACGGTTAGAGGTTATGAGATTCTCCAAGGTCAAATTCTTGGTGAGGGTCAACATGCTGACTTACAGAGACAGATTAAATTTGATGACCACACCTTTGCTCAATGCCATACAGCAGCTTTCAATGCATGGGACAGGACTGAAGAATCGGGAAAGAGGACTGAGCAATTTACTAAGATTATACAAGGCCCAAAAGAACCTTCCTGATTCCTTACAAAGACTGACCACAGCTATAAATAGTTATCAGATCCAGAAGTTAGACAATTATTAATTGAATATTTGGCATTTGAAAATGCTAGTTCAGAATGCAACAGGGTAATTAGGTCTTTAGCAGCAGGATTAGCACTTTGGATCTCGTGCTCATAATGATACCTGGGTAGGAGAAATGACCTCAAAAAATTTTAAGAAAAATCAAAAACATCAGATGTTTTAATGTGGTAAACTAGGTCGTCTGAAAAGAGATTGTAGGCAAGGCATTCCTGGGAACAATATTTCTTGTAGAGGTAGGACAGTGATCTGTGAGTCTCCCCTAAATAAATAACCCTTTGTTATACTTAATTCTGAACTAGTGTGGGATTATTTTGTAACTTCTGTCATCATAGAGGTAATCCCAATAGAAGGCCCCAGTCTCCTGGAATAAACAGGATTGTGGCAAAGGCTGACATTGGACAAATAAATCCAGGTCAACATGTGACAGGCAGGATAACCCTTTGTCATCAGGAAACACCTTAGGGGACCTCTCACAGGCCCTTGTGTCAAATTTGGTTCAATCATTCCCTGTGATCACTGGGGAAACTCCTCCTCGGAGGAATTAAAAGAATTCATGCCTGTTGTGAAAAAGCAAACTGCTCTAATGACAGCAAACCTTCAGAAGATAAAATGAATTTTGAGGAGAAACCATAAAACAAATATTTGGGCAAACTTCTATAAACAGCCAAGCACCAAAATTAAACACACAAGAAATTGAGGGTTTGGTAGACACAGGGGCAGATGTAATAATAATTGCATTAAAATCTTGGCTTCCAAGTTGGCCTCTTCAGGAAGTAAATTTTAAGCTTATAGAGATTACAAAGTTCTCTCAAGTAAAACAAAGCACAAGATTGGTTGTGTGTATAAGCCCAGAAAGACAGAAAGGAAAATTAAACCCATATATGCCTAACATTGTAGTGATGAGGCGAGCAGGCCTGCTTTTCATCCCGCCCGGCTCCTGCATGGCTAGCTTTACACCCAAAATAACAACACACAAGTTGTATTCATTTAAACACTGCCTAGCCCATTATTTCTTCATATTGAAGAAATAGCTTCATATTGACCAACTCTCACATCTTGATTAACCCATTTCCATTGAATCTGTGTAGCACCATGAGGCTGTGGCTTACTGGGAAAGATCCTAACTTACGTCCATCTCAGGCCAGAGCTTCATGACATCTGCATGACTCTGCTTCTTTCTCCCAGAATTCTATTTGGTCTGCTCCACATATCTAAATCCTGCCCTATCAAAAAAGCCAAGGCAGTTTCTTTATTAACCAATAAAAGTAATACATAGATAGAAGACCCTCCTACATCATAACATAGCAATGGATTTACAGGTACATGACTTGTTATAGCAATGGAAAACCCAGATTAACATCCCTCCAATCTCAGAAACAGACCATTAACTAACATATGTTTCTGAGAGAAATAGTAAAAGGTTTTATCAAGAACAGTCACGGACCATTCAGGTCACAAAGACAGGCACAACATCTGCTGATCTTTAAAGGGCACCAACAGCCCTACCTTTAAAATGGCTAACTGACAGACCTGTCTGGGTGGAACAATGGCCTTTGACATCAGAAAGATTGCAGGCTTCAGAACAGCTGGTACAGGAGCAGCCAAATAGTCAGAGTAATGAAGAATCAACCAGCCCTTGGAATTCTCATATTTTTGTCATTGAAATGAGATATGAAGAATGAAGAATGGCAACAGATTCACGAGCTATTAATAAGGGGATTCAGCCAATGGCTCTTTACTGCAGTTCCCTTGCCTTATCTATTAACTAAAGGATAATCTATTATAGTGATGGACTTAAAAGACTGCTTTTTAAATATACCTTTTGGAGAACAGGATGGAGAAAAATTTGCCTTCACAGTGCCTATGTATGATAATTCCCAGTCTGTTAAAAGTTATCAGTGGGAAATTCTTCCATGATGGATGTTAATAGCCCTACCTTATGTCAATATTTTGTACAACAGCCATTGGAAATCATTTATAAATCTATAATTTACCATTATTTGTCACTTACTACCTGATTCTGATGCAGACACCTTAGATAAAATGTCTGAAGAAGTAAAGTAAATTTTGCCTTGTTGGGGATTATAAATTGTTCCTGAAAATAATACAGAGAGGAGATTATATTAATTACCTAGGATATAAGACAGGTTTACAAAAAAATTGACCAAAAAGTACAAATCAGGAGAGATCAGTTATAAATTCTTAATTATTTTAAAAAATTGCTGAGCGATATTAACTGACTATGGCCACAATTGAATTGACAATGTAAGAACTAAGCAATTTATTTCAAACATTACAAGGAGCTAATGACTTGATAGTATAAGAAAATTATCAGCTGAGGCTCTGGCATAAATGAAATTACAGGACACATGTGGAATATTTCCAGAGCTTGACTATGTTGGATATTGTACCTTCTTTGCATTCACCTGTGGGAATTCTTATGCAGAGAGAAGATAATATCTTAGAATGGATTTTTTATCATACAGAGTAAAAAATTAAATACCAGCCAGGTAGTGGTAGCACACACCTCTAATCCCAGTACTCAGGAGGCAGAGGCAGGTGGATCTCTGTGAGTCTGAGACCAACTTGGTCCACAAGAGCTAGTTCCAGGACAGGCACCAAAACTACAGAGAAACCCTGCCTCAAAAAATAAAATTAGAGACCTATGTATAAAAATTTCTAAATTGATTCTGAAAGGAAAATTAAAACTTCAACAATTAGTATGAGTAAAACCAGCAGAAATTGTCATACTTTTGATTAATGTTGAAATCTCCTCATCACAGGAAATGAAAATTGGCAAAGAGCTTGAAGTCATTTTTTGGAGATATTAGCAACAAATATCCCCAAAGCAAAAGACTTCAGTTTATAAAGAGAACTAATTGGAACCTCCCTCACATTGTATGGAGAACACCAATTTGTGGAGTAGCTACACTCTATAAGAATGTAAGTAAATCAGGAAAAGCAGGTTATAAGTCAGGAAATTTAAGCAAGGTAGCTCAAAGCCCTTATTATTCTGTTCAAAAGTCAAAATTGTATGCTATTCTCACGGTATTACCAGATTTTCCAGAACCACTTCATATAGTTACTGATTTTCAATATGCAAAAAGAGTTGTTTTGCATGTTGAAACAGCTGAACTTATTCCAAATAATTCAGAATTAACTTTGTTATTTATTCAATTAGAAGAAATACTCAGAAATAGAAATCATCCCTTGTATGTCACATGTAACAGATCCCATATGGGTCTACCAGGCCCTCTAGCACAAGGTAATGATGAAATTGATCATCTATGGGTAGAAGATTCAGGATTTCATAGGAAACAACATGTTAGTAGCAAAGGTCTGAAGATAGATTTTTCTATCATTTGTCAACAAGCCAGGAAATTAAAAGGAAATGTCCTACTTGTTCTTTGTATAACCAACATGCAGGAGTACTGCAAAAGGAATTCAAAGAAATGAAATTTGGCAAATGAATGTGTTTCATTTTGTGAGTTTGAAAAATTAAAATATGTACACCTTACCACAGATACATATTTAGGATTAAAATAGGTTATTTCTTTGAATTCTGAAAAGGCTGATTCTGTAATTACACATTGTTAGAAGCTATGGCCATCCTGGTGATACCTGTACAAATTAAGACTGACAATGCTCCAGCATATGTCTCTTGTAAAATGAAACAGTTTTTTGCTTATTATAATATAAAGCATATTACATGTATACCACACAACCCTACAGGGCAAGCAGTTATAGAAAGCTAAAAGATATTAAGCATGCTAAAAGATATGCTTAATAAACAAAAAAAGGATGATAAAGACCTCCAAGAAATAAATTGCACAATGCTTTATTAACTTTAAAATTTCTAACTGCTAATGAGAAAGGAAGGACAGCTGTGGAGAGACACTGGATAGTAGAAAAAATGCCGAATTAAATCAGCTGTATTCTTTAAAGATGTGTTGATCTCAGAATGGAAAGCAGAATATGTGTTACCTTGGGGGAGAGGATTTTTGTTTCCATGGGAGAAGAAAAGCTATGGATACCATCAAAATTGATAAAGATTAGACTCGAACAAGAGTCTCTTGTAAAATGAAACAGATTAAAAGAGGAGATACTTCACCAAACAGCATGACGATTCAATCTAAACTGACTTATAAGACTAACAAATGCCTTTCATTTGATCAGATATAACCTGCCAAATTGGAGACTCCCCAAAATTAGGGTTGAGGCAGGGTTTTATTTTTGTCTTTCCTGCAGAATAAAGGCATCCAACTAAGGAATCTGAAGACCACTGGACACATGAGACATCTGAAGAAAAAGGGTGAATTATCCAGAGAAAATGTCCCAAGAAAAAGAGTAAATTGGTGTCATGATACAGAACATTTCCAACAGGATAAAATTTCATAAATATTTAAATGTTTATTTCTGCTGTTCTCTCCAGATATTTAACACAAATGGTCTTTTTTGTAGTCCCAGTTCAATTAAAAATTAAATCTGGCTTTGGAGTTGGAGTGTGGCTCACTCCTTCTCTAAACCCAAGCATGTGTGTTAAAGGAAAATCCAAAATCTCTGTCTCATGTCAGAAGAGCCACCTGGTATGGGATAGAAGAAAAACCAAAATTAAGGGACTATTTCATTGCTACTAGTCTCATAAGCTTTCAGTTTTATTTTGACCCTTCAAAACTTGTCTTAAGGTATACATATCTCAAATTTTATATGATAAACTTTCTGCTGTGATATTAATGGTCATATAGAGTACTAACTTTAGAAAAAGGTTTCATCTAGCTTCCTGTACATTATTTTGGGCTTATGTCTCTATCGGGTAACTAGCAATTAACTTTGTGTACCCCGATATACTTAACAAATTGTGGTCCTTTACCCTCTCCAAGATCTACTGCATATGATATTTAAAATGTTTAAATGTTCTGCAGTGAACCATGGCCATTTCTAACAAGAACCTTTGAAGTCTCCAAAAGGAAGATGGGGCCCCAAAATGACAATTCCACCTGGATTGTGGTAATGCCACTAAGATGACAAACACCACCCAAATAAAAGTTTTGGAGTAAAAACTGCTCAGGAAAATTTCATGTCAGTTAGCTAAGATAGTCCAGTCTTGTAGACTACTCAAGCCAGGACTTCAAATAAGTCCTACACTTTCCTATCACACAGAAAATGGAGAAGAAATGAGTCAGCCAGCTCTCCCAGGACCTGACCATTATCTCAGTTTTCTCAGGGTGCTCTAGAGATTCCATCATCCCCAAGCAACAAGAGGCAACCCAAAGAACACAAAGCACACATCCCTAAGAGGTGAAGGGGTGGTTTTGGTCATTCAATGAGTTATCGATATTTGTCATTGTTTAGGGAATTGGTTACAAATTATGATTGATCATGGTCAGGAAAATGCTGAACAAAAGAGATTAGATTCAGGTATCTCATACTTAAAAGAAAAATGGGGGATATATAAATAATAGGATAAAGGGGTAGATTTCTGAATCCGCTTTTAAACTTAAAAAAGCAACTATTAATCTTAAATATTTTATATTGGTATGGGTTTTTATATATTGACACAAATTTAAGTTTATTTTTGTTATTTTATATATATGCACACAGTCTTTTTAAGGTATTATGTCTATGTAGCTCATTTAACAGTGTAATATAAATTTTTAGTCCTTGAAAGTTATTACTACAATCTATTTAGGATTATGCAGGTTAGTAGTTAGTCACCTATAACAATCAAACTTGTAGTCAGGTTATGTATATTTTCAAAATCAAACAGATATATTTTAGATAGGCAGGTAATCACCAAACACTTCAGAAATCTATTGAATATGTCATTTAAGATGTTTTAATAACATAAGGCTTTTCATGACAGTGAAATACGCCTTCTCCTGCCAGTACCAATCTACCTTAAAGAAGATGATAGGCATTAAAGAAACTCCATATGGAGTTTGCTTTCTTTGTGGCCAAATTTGTCCTTGCCTTGACAGCTGACAGTATACTGTCCAAATAGGACAAGCTAGACCCACACACAAAAAGCTGACTGCCAAACTTTGCCAAGACGAGGTAGGACAGGCCTTCAAAATTTCTGCTTCACAGAAAAGTCTGTCAGACTAGGCCTGTAGGCCAAAGATAGATGTCCTAACCTTATAGAGAACCTTGAGTGGCCATCCAGGCAGCCAGCTGCTTTCATCATTTCTATATTTTTGGAAGTTGTTTGCTCTGTACTTTCTATTTACTCAGATAATCTTATGTCCTTCTCAGGTCTCTGATGAAGTTGAAGACTAGATAATTATAGTTAGTTTCTCTTGCTACCAAATTTGGAAAAAAAACCTCATGAGAGAGGTATAAAGTGTATAAGGTTGAGATACATAAAAAGATAGCCTGGGGTGGGGAATACAAGTTAGGAGGGAAAGTGAATTACCTACAAAACTTGGAACTCACTAAGATAGGCTAGATAATGGAGAACTTTCTCTGAGTTTGCCAAATCCAAATGGACCGGACATTACAAATGTAATTCTTACCTGATAATTTTTCTTATTATAAATAGTTCTTTTGTTTCAGAGTTAAAACCCTCCCTTTTTATCTAGACAAAATGGGGGAAATGTTATATAATATTTTGATTGCATTATGATACTCCCAAGACTGACATTAGAGGTTGTTTTAAATCAGAGGTCAGAACTAGCTACTCATTGACCAAAATTAATCATAGAGGTTTTGGAGGACTGAGGACAGACAGACAAGAATTAGTAGGCTGAGAGCTCTCGATCCTTTTGGATGGAAGAACAAAAGAGATGGGGGGGTCATTGATTGCTTCTCTGTTGCTTCTCTGATCAAACAGGTTCTTACCCCAATATCTGATCCCAAGTTTTTATTGATAAAGAATAACTAGAAAAATGCATCAAACACATTCAAGAACAGCCAAGCTTTGGCAGTAAAGGTGGAAAACAGAAAGCTGGTGAAGATGCAATTGAACAAGGGGGCCATGTTCCAGCCCCAGCAAACAGCAGAAGTTGGCAACTTCAGTCATGGGGTTGTGAATATTAATTAACGATAGAAGAAATGGATTAAGGAAATTGCCTCTTCACCAAAAGAATACCACTGAGGCCAGACATGTACTAGGGATGGCCCTGAATGAAGGCCTAGAGAGGCCATTGTGTGAAGAGGTGACGTTGAAGTCTGGGTTGCCTTGAAGAATACAAGATGTCACAGATCCCAGAGTCATGGGATACCTACTGAGGAGAACTGCTAATTGGGAGTGGAACCAGACCAAAAGATTAGTCAGTAAAGCTGAACTAAGATCTCTAACTCTCAGATTTTGAGATCTGAATAGCTATTCAATATAGAGTTTGAAGTTTGCCCAACTGGGTTTGGTTTTGCTTTGGTCCAGTATTTCCTTGCTATGCTCCCTTCTGTGTGTTTTGGAGTGGTAAGTATGTGATCTGCCTTTTGACTTTTAAAGGGGGATTACACTTAAGAGATTGCCATGTGTCTCAGAAAAGATTCTGGACTTTGAAACAAGTTTGAAACTGTTAGAGACTATTGGAACTTTTGAAGTTGGACTGAATGCATTTTTTTGCATTATGATATAAGTCTTTGGGGGGCAGGGAGTGGAATGGGGTGGTTTGAAGAAATGGGCCCCCCAAAGGGAGTGGCACTATTAGGAGGTGGGACCTTGTTGGAGGAAGAGTGTTATTGTGGGGGTAGGAGTTGAGCTACTCTCAGTGAGACAGTCAGTTGACTTCCTGTTGCCTCCAAGTCAAGACTAGGACGCCAGCCCCAGCACCACGTCTACCTGCATGTGCCATGCTCCCCTTCGCCAGCCCCAGCACCACATCTGCCTGCATGTGCCATGCTCCCCTTCATGATGATAATGGACTGAACTCTGAAACTGTAAGCCACCACCTCAATCAAATGTTTTCCTTTATAAGAGTTGCTGTGGTCATAGCAACTCATAGCAATAAAAACCTAACTAAGAAGCTGGGCGGTGGTGGCGTACGCCTTTAATCCCAGCACTTGGGAGGCAGAGGCAGGCAGATCTCAGGCTCAAAAACCACAGAGAAACCCTGTCTCGAAAAACCAAAAAAAAAAAAAAAAAAACTAACTAAGACACACATATATGCACACACACACTGTATATTTGCTTTCACCAACTGAGAATTTTCGCTGACTGTTCTAGGAAACTCTAAAGTCTTCAGCAATTCGACAAGGAGCCTGCTTACGAGTCACTGAACAGAGTGTCACTCTCTCCAAGTATAGTGACACAGGCCTATAATTCCAGAATTAGGGAGGGAGAGGCAGTTAGATCAGAAGTTCAAGGTCAACCCGGGATATACGAAACCCTGTCTCAAAAGCAAAAAGCACACCCAGCAAGATGGTTCAAAAGGTAAACTTGCTACAACCAACCCTGAATTTGGTCTGTAAGGTTCACATGGTGGGAGAAAAGAACTAACTCCTCCGAGCTGTCCTCTGACGTCCACACTCATGTCATGGCATGTACACACACACACACACACAAACACACACACACAAACGCACACACTCACACACACAAACTCACACACACACACAAACACACACTCACACACACACGCACACACACTCACACACACACACACACACACTCACACACACACACAAGCACACACACATGCACACACATGACGTCCACACTCATGTCATGGCATGTACACACACACACGCACACATACACACACACCATGAAAACTAGGGGAATATGGTAAAATAAAAAGCCCATGTCCACCCTTAGACCCCTACCAACCCCATCCAGCTCCACATTCTGACTGGTTTTTGTGGCTGGCATTTTAGACTGACATGGTCTAGGCTCCCCAAATGGACGTCATCTACCTAGTTCTAGTCCAGTGACTAAATTTTAATCTTGCCCTGGAGTTGCATCAAGATTTGCAGACTGGAGTCTGGTATGCCCTGCACACATCCTTTTAATGCTGCTGTCTTATCTCGGAGCACAGCAACACAAACCGGCCAATCAGACAGCAATCTTAACAGAAATGGCAAGGATGGTACTGTAGCAGTGGGGGTGGGCAAGGGAGCCCAGATATTTCCTCACAGCAAGTGAGAAGTGAGCAGAGTGTCAGAAACCTGTGGGTGGCGAGACTGAAAATTATAGATTTACCGGTTGCTTCCCTCCTGGGGGTCTTAACCCCACCACCGGCCAACTCCAGCACATCAGCCCCAGAGGTCATTTATTCTAGCCATGGAAAAGCAAAATAAGTCAAGTGAATTCATCTACTCTGTGGTTGCTATTGCTACTTAGTTATTTTTTTTAAGATTTATTATTTTATTTGTGCGTGTGTATGCAAATGTCTATGCAGGCCACAAGGGGTCATCAGATCCCCTGGAGCTGCAGTGACAGGCAGTTGTGAACTACCTGACCTGGGCGCTGAGATCCAAACTCTGGTCCTCTGAATGATTAGCAAGCCATGTCATCTCTCCAGCCTCAAACCACTTTAAAACATCTTGGAAATCATGAGTTAGTGTTCTATACATTCTGGGAGCCCGGAGCCACAGGCAGCAATAACAACACACTATTCTTACTTTAGAGTCCTCTTAAATGCTATGGCTAAAATTTCCATTTCAATATCTAGTTCTATTATTTTAAAATGGGAATATATAAGTTCAGACAGAAACTCTGGATAACAGCAGGTTTGAGAGAAATAGATTTCAATGTTATAGATTATGTTTGAGGGGACACACTGCAGCCTAGTGGGTAGGGGGTTAAATCATATATTACTTCCCTTTTCTTTCAGTTACCCCCAAAAGTCTATGTACTAGAATTACTCTTACAAAAACATTAAAGACTGAGGTGACTCACATCAACATCTCAAAGATGTATCCAGACACTATCCTCTGGGTAAACTTCTGAGTGGAACAAATCTGAAGTGAAAGATTTTTAAAATATATCAGAAATGGCAGCATCTCCTCGTTAGGTGAAGGATGCATCTTTAGGTCCTTAGCAACCCCCACTGTTGGAGGAGGCTGCTTATTTGTCCTGGTCACCCAGAACCGAAATAACCACACAGAAACTGTATTAATTAAATCACTGCTTGGCCCATTAGCTCTAGCTTCTTATTGTCTAACTCTTACATCTTAATTTAACCCATTTCTATTATTCTATATAACAACCACGAGGTCGTGGCTGACCAGCAAAGTTTCAGCCCATCTATCTCTGGTGGATTTTGTTCTGTCCTAACTTTCCTCTTCTACCCTGAAATTCTTAAATATTCCATGCTATTTTCATATACTCATTAAAATTTTTATATTTGATGTGAGAATTTCACATGGCTATCAAGTTATTTTCTTACTATTCATCTATTATGTATGCTCCATGGGGATTGGTTGGATCAGCCCTGTACTCATTATTCCTGAGTTCTAACAACCCTGTGACAGTCACGTAATAAAGTATGTCACCCAGTGGTACCCGAGGTGTTGTACTAGGTTTGGGAACACATATTAAAGTCCTAGTATGAAAAATAATAAATTATTACACAGTGTGTTTCTAAAAATAGTATTCCAGATTTAATTTTTCAAATCTCAGAACTCCTGTGTGGAAAGTGACAGTCCCCTTGGCTTCCTGACTTGATGAAAGCCGGCACCAAACCTGTGCCCTTCCGGCTGGTCTTCGTGATGGTGGAGCTCCTTAGCTACACCATGCATCGAGCTTCCTCTAGGTGTGAATCGTGAATAATAACTACCCCTCGGCCTGACTTGCCATCTGCTTGCAAATTTCACGGTAAATTTTCACCAAGCCCCCATTCTTGCAATTCTCTCTTAAAAACAGCCATCCATGGGTTCCTTTTCCACTGTGTCAAGTACTAAGCCGATCTGAAGCATCCAAATGCACCTGCATTTCTAATCCCCCAGAGAAATCAGAAATTGAAACACTGAAATTAGAAATATTGAAATTCTTTGTGTGTGTGCACGTGCACTTATGTTTTGAGATAGGGTATCACTCTACTGTTTAGATTGGCCTGGAACTTGCAATCCTCCTGCCTCAGCCTCTGGAGTGCTGGGATCACTGCCATGCACCATTATTCCTGCATTGTTTGTGAAATACCCAGCGGGACTTCTCATTCCACATTCATTCCATGGGTTTCGTGATGGACTTGAAAACAGGAAGCACAATTCCCTTTCTTTTAAGCTTTTGCCTTAAATTCTGACAGGGCTAATATGACGTGTATCTCAGAGTTTGGATTCCAGTAGACATGATGGAGGGAGAGGCCTTGCAGCTTAGGAACATAGCAGGAGGCAGGGCATGGCTGCACCCGCATGCAATTCCAGCATTCAGGAGGCAGAGGCAGAGGCAGGATGATGAGAGAAAGTTCTCATCTGCCTCACTTACTTGGTAAGTAGAGACGAGCTGGGTACTAGAGACAAGAACATCACAATGTCCTCAGGGGAGGTGAGATGTGGGAACAGGCGCTGAAATTGACTTCAGGGCAAAGACGCCAAAGGAAATAAAGCACCGCTTGGGACTCCAAGCAGAGATGGGCTCCGGAAACGCGGGTGTGGGGTACATCTCTAATGGGCACTATCCGTTACTGTCAGATGTGATGAGGGGCCAGTCCATCAGCAGTTGGAGATGTCCCCCAGCTGTGGGAATGCCATCTTAGACGCAGGCAGACACCCCTAACACATGCTACTAAACAGAGAAGAATAAACCCAAGTTTAAACACATAAGACATCTCAATCAGAACTCTGCTCGCTCAATTCCCACAGTCCTGGATTCCTTCCCTGGCATAAGGAGAACTGAAATTGCTTGGGCGTGTGGGACGTGGAGGCAGAAAGATCAGGAGTTCAAAGCTGGCTAAGTCAAGTCCCTATGTGAGATCCTGTCTTGAAGACCAAACATAAAATTAAAACCTAGATCGGTAATCTGATTCAAACAGTAAATAGGAAAAGAGTGCGCAGGCGCAGAGGCCCACCATCTCTCTCCTGGGGGCTCTGCCCGCAACCCCGTTTGTCCTCAGAGATACTGCCTCTCTTCTCATTATCATTGGTGATTTATAACCTCTGCCACCTACAAAGGACTCTGGGGTGTGTCACAGCCCCCACCGCAGCCGCATTCAATGTCTTCCTTGCCTATACGGAAATCTTTGGTAACTCGAGTGGAGTCACATTTACGGACAGTCACAATGGTCCCCCACCACCTCACATGCCTGAAATTTCCGAGCATAAATCACCCAGAGCCCCTTTAGTACAAGGTCACCAAGCGAGTCACACAGGCCCTGGCCAAAGAGAAGCCCCCTGTGTGGGTTCACCCAGGTATCCCAGTTGTATGAAGGAAATGCCATCACCCAGACCTCAAGTTAACAGGACAGCAGAGTCCGAAAACCAAAGCCAATCCTTATGCCAAGAGACTGCCTGGATAAACAAAAAATCTGAAGCACCCACAGCTGTGGACGGTGTGGGAGCCTCCGCCTGCATTCCGGAAGTGGGTGTGGCTCTCTTCGACCAGGAGTTTGGTACCGAGCCTCTCACCACAGCGCAACTTTTACACCAGGGAGATGGACCTTGATGAGCGTCACCATCAGGGTCTGTTCCCCAAACCTAAAGCATGGTGGGCCCATCATCCTGTTAGCTATGGGCTGGCACTGTGCCAGGGGCTGCTTCCCGTGTATTGATCTCCTCAGGGTGACCCTAAGGGGTAGGACTTACTATACTAGCAATAAAGAAACAGAAACCGGGGCTGGGGAGACGGGGGTAAAGTACCTGATGCACAAACGTGTGAACCTGAGTCGTAGCCCCAGCGCCCACATAAACAGCTCGGTGTGGCTACAGATGTCTGTGACCTCATCACGGCAGGAGTGGAGCTGGGGAGATCGGGGGTGGGGGGCTCCTTGGCCAGCCAATCTAGCCAAGTTGGTAGGTCTTGGGGGTCAGTGAGAGACATTGCCTCAAAAACAGGGGTGGGGTGAGGTGTGATTGAAGTACACATCACAGCCTCACCCTCTGACCTCCACAGGTTGGTCATATATGTGTTTGTGTGTGTGTGTGTGTGTGTGTGTGTGTGTGTGTGCATGCCCTCCTAGACACATATGTGTGCATACATGGACACAGACAGACAGACAAGCCCCCAAGCCCCCCAAATTGAAGCCTAGAGACATTAACCAACTTACCCACAGTTATTCAGCAAATAATGTTAGAGCCAGGACTCCCCACCAGGTGTGCTGTTTACACACCTGCCCGTCATCTGCCTCCTGCCTCTCCCTTCCTGACATCCTGGAAGTATGCCCTGACACCAACCACCGACTGTGGTCAGGCAAGCACAGGGTCCCTGTGTCTGAGAGACAGTGACACACTGCCCACAACCCTCATCCTGCTGAGACGAGATGTGACCCCCACCCGGCGTCTCAGAGGCTCCGTCAGTAGGCTGGGGACATCTGTGTTGGATGCACACACTACTCTACCCAGATTCTCTGTGGAAAGGAAACTCAAGCAGGGCCTCATGCTGTGGGTGAGCTTCAAGGGAACCCTAGGCTATGGAGAAGAAACAAGAGTCCCTTGCTGTGTAGAAGGGTCTCCGCGCCACACCCAGCAAGCCATTAGGAACGGCAAACCTCACAGGAGCTTTGGATTCCCCAGGTTTCAGGATTTCTGTATCATGCCTTGAACATTAAAACATGGTTTTGTCCCCCTTGTCATCCATTTCTTTGGAACTGGTCTTGAAGATGAAATAAAAGTCAGTTCTCAAAACCAGTTTCATTCCTGACCCTTCCATTTGTCTAACCTTCAAGGGCAGATATCTTCCCCCCCACACCCCGGAGTCTGTTGACAGCCATCGAGGGGACTAAAATATCCAGTATGTCTACGCGAGAAGTTATTTTTAAAATCATTTGGCTTAGAAAACTCCAATCACGATAATTTCAAGGGAATTCTCGGGACACGAATTAAATGCTTTAAATTCCTCTTCAAAGATCTGTGAGCTCGAATAATCTTAATTTAAAAATATCTGCACCCATGCATATGCATCAGGTGTCTCTGAGTTCTGCACCGTACACAGCTATGTTGGGGGTTTCCTTGTGTGGTCAGCAACAGGAATGGCAGTGTGAGCTAGAAGGCAGAAGGGTCCCTGATGGTCTCTCCTGAGGCCGTTTTACCTTCTGGGAGTGAGGGTGTCATTTAAAGAGGAGTAACAATCCTCACTGTTTCACCATCAACTGAAACAGCCTGTCAGAGAGTTTAGCACTGGCTTTAGATACTATGGTATTAAAATAGCAAGCCAGACTCTGACTACAGAGATGCCATCCTGGCTGTCTGAATGCTTTCTGAGCTCATGACCTTGGGCGGGGCCAGCCTGGCTAAGTGGAGGAACAGAACAACACAGGGTAGATCTCCCGCAGAGCAGGCACACAGTAGGTATTCAGTAAGCCGAACCCATTTTACCTTAAAGAATTCCCACACTAACTCGTAGTGCTGGGTGCCAATTAAGACAGTCCCTAACACATTCTTCCATAGCCAGACACTTGTGTGGGTCTGGTCTGTGCTTGCCGGTGTTCTGTGGCCCTGCCTGAGAACAAGGCATTGAAGTTTAACAAAACCAGCATGACTCCAAGTTCAGGTTTTCCTACCCTGCTTTTCCCAAGCTGAGCTTCACTTTGTGCTACTTAGACAGACAGGCGTGGGGCTGGGCAATGGGACAAGGACCGAGCCACGCGGGGTGGATCTTCAGAGTTGTCTTAGAGGCTGTGCAAGACGACCCACTGGGCCTCTCCTGCTCCAGCAGATTGAGTCAGGGCCCTGGGAGGAGCAAGCAGCCTCAGGCAGGAGGAGACCGGAATCCCCTGAGTCCAGCCCCGCTGCGGGGAGACCAAGTGTGCCCACAGTCACTCTCCAAGCAGTTAGGGGTGCAGCTGGGGTGGGGGAGCGCATGCAACTGGGTTAGTCTCCACTCCGCCACGCGGCTTGGCATGCCCGCTGGCGCTTAGGCAGAACAGACTCGATGCTTACAATGATCCCAGCCCAGAACGGAGTGTCTCTGACTAGCAGGGAGGGGCTGATGCTCGCCATGAGGAAGCCCAGCACGGTCACCGCGATGCCCAGAGCCAGCTGCAGCAGTGCCAGCAGCAGCGGGAAGCGGCAGCCGCAGCAGGTCCGTGCCTCCTCGTCCACGCGCTCCTGCGCCCCGGGGCTCGCCTTGCGCCCCATGTTCCGGTCGGTGGTGGCTGCGGTGGTTGCGCCTGGGCCGCGGCTGGGCCTGCCTGGTCGACAGCGAAGGGGTTGAGCAAATGTGGAAAACACTCTCAGGCCACCAGAGGCCGAGGGGGACCCGAGGGGGGTCGCCAACTGCCAACGCGTGAGGACCCGGCGCCTAGAGTCTGTGTGGTGGGAAAGCCAGCCCTCTGTGCTTTTTGGTTTCCAGGACTTGCAAGAAAGGGTGATGAATGCTGAAACCGCTTGTGTTTAATTAATAGATCATTGAACACAAAAATGGGCTCGGCTGCACTAACAGCTGTGAAGTCATTGCCAAAAGTTAAATTATGCTATTTTCTAAATTTGTAGTTCAACTAACAAGGGAGGGAGGGAGGAAGGAGGAAGGAAGGAAGGAGCAGAGAAAGAAAAATAAAGAAAATGGAAAAGAAAAAAAGGGAAGAGGACAGAAAAAAGTAAATTTTTTTTTTCTCAATGAGGTACTTTTTATTCCTGAGTGTGATCTCCAGGACCCACAGTGTAAAGGGAAAACCAGGAAAGGCTGAATCCCTGACCTCATTCGTACACATGTGACTTACACGCCATACAAATAATAATAATAAATAATAATAATAATAATAAATTAGTTACAATTTAACAATGGAATAATTGTTCCCAGAGTGGCCGGGCTAACGGTGACACCTCTCCAGTGTTTGTTTTAAAAAGCTCTGTCCTCATTTGTATTGGTATTGCAGCCCTGCCTGGCTGGATTCAAACTTGCTCTATGACCCTGAAATTATTATTATTATTTTGGTTTTTGTTTTTTCGAGACAGGGTTTCTCTGTAGCTTTGGAACCCATCCTGGAACTAGCTCTTGTAGACCAGGCTGGCCTTGAACTCAGAGATCTGCCTACCTCTGCCTCCCCCAGAGTGCTGGGATTACAGGCGTGTGCCACCATCACCTGAGGTGACTGTGAATTCTTAATCCTCCTACCTCCACTTCCTAAATGCTGGGATTACAGGTATGCACCACCACACCCAGGCCCTGAATTTAAAAGCTCTTCTAATAGTGTCTTTGAGACCCCCAGTGAGTCTCCATGTTTTGACTACGTGTCTAGGGGTGTTGAGCACTGTAGACAGAGATGCACAGTTGGGACCAGGCTATGTTTAAGAGCTACTATTAGCACCTGCACTGTGCTAGGGCAGGTGGCTACAGATCTGATCCCCCCAGTAGAAGGCACAGAACAGATAAGTAATCCCAATTATTCCCGTTTCTGCATGCCTTCATACAGCAGCATTTGGGACACACTACAGAGTGAAACTGCTAAGAATTAGTCCCATTGGGCGCGGAGTTTAGACTTCCTTTTGTATGGCCACCTTAACATTCGGAAACTTTATTCAAGAGGAAATTATGTTTCCAAGATGTTAATAAATGGCGCCTATTCCTAGGCGGGTTGAAATGGCCAAGTCTAACTTCCTGCTGCTCCCCTCAGAATTCCGAACTAATTACCGTTTGCTGCGCCCCGTGCGCAGTGCTGCGTCCGTGCGCGGTGTGGAGGTATTTAGTCAAGGAGACGCAGCACTCACCTAACGCTTTTTCTAGACACCAGTGAGGAAAAATGGCTCACAGATTATGTCAGTAAGTCAGAAGCAGAACCCAAGGCACACATTCAGTTCCCAGTCAGGATGCCCTGATCCCTGCCACACTCACCAGGGGCCCAGTGCAGCCCAGGAAGGTGACTATCAATGTTGGGGTCACAGAACCCTGAGGATTTCCAGAAGGAACAGACAAAAGCTGATATTAAAACAGAAGATGATTCCCGATGATGAGGACAGCCCAGCAAGAAAAACAAACAAAAACAAAAAAACCAACTTGCGTTTTCTATGTTAATCTAATAAAAATCACAGTGGGGCAGCAAACATTATATAACTAGTTATTCGTTCATCTAGCTTAGCTCCTATCTGGGCCTCGCGACACTGGCCTGTGTTCCTGGACACTGCAGAGAAGGGAGCAGGTGGGTTGTACGTTCAAGGCTAGGGTTTAAGGGAATACGGGGACCTCTGCAGAGGAAGACCAAGCATTTGTCTGTCACATACGCTACCACACTACCACTGTCCCAGATAGCCTTCCCATTGCTGTGCTAAGACGCCACGGCCAAAAGCAATTTGGGGAGGAAAAGGTTTATTCCAGCTTACAAGCTTCCGGTCACAGTCTGTCACTAGGGCAGTCAGGCAGGGAGCGAAGCAGAAGCCATGGAAGGACGCTGCTTCTGGCTCGCTCCTCCTGGCTTACTCAGCTTGGCTTTTTCTGGAGGACCCAGGACCATGTGCCCAGGGACATCACCACCCCAGTGAGCTGTCCCACCCCGCATCAATCTCTAATCAAGAAGTGCTCCCATGGGTTTACTCAGAGGCCAGTCTATGATGATGCATCTTCCCACTTTGTAGGTGACCCTAGCTTGTGTCAACTTCACAAATAAACTAAACAACACATCATCTCCAGGGTTAAAGAAACGGCTCTGAAGTTAAAAGCCCTTGCTGCTCGTGCAGAGAACCCAGGATCAATCCCCAGCACCCATAGTGGGCATCTCACACCCATTTTTAACTCCAGTTCCAGGATTGGGTGCCCTTTTTTTGGCACCCGCGGGCACTGCACACATAAGATGCACAGTCATACATGCAGATATGTGTGCACACCAATGCACTGTTAATAAAAGTAAATAAATTTGTGGAGCCACCTCTTGCTGATGGAATAGTGGCAGAAGAGAAAATTACCTATGGCTAACAGAAGTACAAAGCTGTAGTAAAATGTCTCTCTTGTCATGGCTTCAATCTGAATGGTCCTCAAAGCCAAAGACAGTGTTATTTATCTCAGGCACTATTGGGAGATAAGAAGATTTTAGGAAGTGGGGCAGCACAGTGGGAGGAGGTTGTGTCCCTGGGACGTGACCTTGGAGTAGACACTGGGACCCCGCCCCTCCCTGCTTTCTGCCACCACAAGTTCTTACTGTGATTGAGAATGCCACCACAGACTGAAAGCAGCAGGGCCAAGTGGCCTTGAACTGCTTCTGACACCTTGACCAAAATCAAAAAAACCCTTAGCTATGGCTGGGCGATGTTGGCGCACGCCTTTAATCCCAGCACTTGGGAGGCAGAGGCAGGTGGATCTCTGTGAGTTTGAGACCAGCCTGGTCTATAGAGCTAGTTCCAGGACAGGCTCCAAAGCCACAGAGAAACCCTGTCTCGAAAAAGCAAAAAAAAACAAAAAAACCCTTAGCTCCTTTGAAGTTGGTTTTCTTTTCTCCCCCCCCCCTTTCAGGGAGATATTTCCACATTGCTTGTGTGCTGGGGACAAGCTGCTAAAGATCTCTTCAGGTGTGTGCACAAGGGATGGTAATTCTCAGACGGACATCTGAAGCAGGAGAATCTCTGCAGGGGAAGGTCTCTCTCTGACTGAGACAGAATGCCTTCGTCTGTAGGGGTGCCAGGAAGGCTGCTGAGACAGCTCTTGCCTTTGGGGATCTTCTAGAATATGTATTAGAAATTGATGCCCTCTGGAATGTCCCTCGGAGGCCATCTTGAACTACTGCCCCTCCCCCCAGCACTTTCAACTTGGGGTTTCAGGCCCTAGTTAATAATCAGCACACTGTTTTTGGTTTTTTTGAGACAGGGTTTCCCTGTGTAACAGTCCTAGCTGTCCTGGAACTAGCTCTTGTAGACCTCTGCCTCCTGGGTGCTGGGATTAAAGGTGTGCACCACCTCTGCCTGGCCATCGGCACGCTGTCATCTGGGGTGTTTCTGTGTCTACAAAGCAGCCTGGCTGCCTTACTAAACTGGAGTTTCAGCCCAAACCAGAGCTCGAATGCTGTGTAGATCACAGATTCTCACTTGGTGTCTCTCATGAAGAAGTTTCTAAAAAAAAAAGAAGAAGGAGGAGGAGGGAGAAGGGAGGGAGGGCATAAGGAAGGAGGGAAGGAAGGAGGGAAGGAAGGAGGGAAGGAAGGAAGGAAGGAAGGAAGGAAAGAAGGAAGGAAGGAAGGAAGGAAAGAGGGAGGGCATAAGGAAGGAAGGAAGGAAGGAAGGAGGGAGGGAGGGAGGGAGGGAGGGAGGTGTTGGATAGCAATTTCCTCAGAGGTTTCACACCTTTCATCCTGCAGGGAAGCTCATCAAGCTCCTGAAGTAAACAAATTAAAGGCTTCTGGAGTCTCTGAAACTGAACAGACTCTTTAACAGCCCCCCCCCATGTACATAAGCAGTAAGAACTGTTGGGAGATACTCACAGATCAGACACCAGGAGGGGTCCAGTTATCTGGAAAAGATGCTCTCCTGACTGTGGAGCCCGGGAAGTAGGGAGGGAGAAAGGGAGGGAAGGAGGGAGGGAAAGGAAGAAAGGAATGAACTAGCTGAACTACCAAACCATGCACCAAAGGATGCCTCTGAAATGAGAGGTTCTGCATCTCGGTCCATGCCAAGTTCAATGTTGACTTGCTAAGACTACAGATATTCAAGAACCTTCAGAATTTCTCTTGGGGAACTGTGATAATTATCGATGTGGCTTTTGTTTATTTTTTAAATGGTGATCACTAACCTAGAGCAGAGATTTAAAACGAGAGGAGAGAGATATTGACTTCATCCCTGACGCCTAAATGCTCTCACCACACATTCTCAGGATCAGAGGACTGACTGCTAAGATGAATGAATGAATGAAAATATGAATGATCCAGTGCTTCAGATCGCCAGTTTCCCATGACCTCACTCCGGGCAAATGTCAGTGCTGACTGCAAATCTGCTCAGCCCGCACCCAAGGCCTCTCCTGCTTACTGCTAAATAACATCCATCATCCCTCCTGTTAAGTCCATCCTCTGAGAACATCAGAAGCCCGGGGGGGGGGGGGGCGGGAGCAGGGAGATGGCTCAGCGCTCAAGAGCACAAACAGCTCTTACAAAGGACCAGAGTTCGGTTGCTAGCAACCAAATGGTGGCTCACAACTGTGAAGTCCAGTTCCAGGGATCTGGCCCACTCCTGGGGCTCTGCAGGCACCCACGCATGTGCAGGGTGTACACACACTCATCGGCATTCAAATTCTAAAAAATTAGTACAAATCTATTTTAAAAACAGAGAAAAATGCTGGAGCTGTCAGCACTCAAAGGCAACTCTTTTTTTTTTTTTTTGGTTTTTCGAGACAGGGTTTCTACAAAGGCAATTCTTAAGGAACGATTTAAAAAATGATTTGAGTGATAGCCACGTTGTGCCAGGGGCATGCCTCTCAGACCAGCTTTGCACCTCTGCATTCTGTTTCCTAGGGTCAGTCTTTGAGTTCGTTTCCAGATCACCCTGCATCCCCTTCTCAGAACTGTCCCAGGGGCAGATGCCAGTGCTCTGGATTTAGTTGATGGATTTCTATCAGGTGATCAATTTTCTGGCCAAAGGTGATTACCCCACTGAACAAGTTGGGTTCAACTGCCCAACAAAGTACAAAAGCAACTCAACTTTGGTCTATAATTAGTGTCTCCGCTTTCACAACCGGGTGCTCTTAGATTACATTGCCCATCTGATCGCTTTTATAAACTGACTTTCATTTCCTGAAGAAACGGCGTTTACTAACGTGTTCTCACGGGGCACTCCATGTTTTTAGCCATTAGTGAGAAAACATGACTACACTATTACCTGGTCTTAAAAACAAGAGGGGATGGAAGGGCCACAACTGTCAACCAATCCCCTCCAGCGATGAGAAACCTCCACCCTGGCCCCAGGTGATGCTCTTCCAGGGTGTTTGCCGTTACCCTGACTCCAAGTAAAAGACAACACAGAGTCCTGATGGACAAAGACCACAACAAAGGAGGGGTTCCCTCGGTGGCGGTAGAGCTGCTACCAGAGCAGCCTCTTAGACCAGAGAAAGAGTGAAGACTGCCTGACTTCCCAGACCACGGTTTCTTCCCTTAGGACTGGATGAGAATAAGTGTTGAGCGTTGAACACTCAGCACAAGTGTGAACCTCACCAAAGAGTCTGTGCCAAGGCTGACTCATTTGATCTCCTGGCAACACTGGCTACGGAGCATTCTAGGGGGTACAGTAAGCTCAGTGCTGGGGGAACTGGCAGGCAGCGGGACATTTTTGTTTGGTTTTGTTTTTATGAGAGGGGCGCTCACGATCTAGACCAAACTGGTTACAATCACCCTACCTCGGCCTCCGGGATGCTGGGTTACAGGTGTCTGCCACTGTACCAGTGTGAACAGGGACTGCTGCTCATTCATTTCCTGGCCACCCAGACCCAAATAATCACACAAAAACTGTATCAATTACATCATTATGACCAAAGACTCAGGCATATTCCTAGCTAGCTCTTACATTTTAAGTTAACCCATTTTTTATTATTTTATGTTTTACCATGAGGCTCATGGTTTGTTACCTCTTGCTTCTTGGGTGGCTACATGGTGTCTTCCTAACTCCGCCTTCTTTCTTCCTGCATTCAGTTTAGTTTTCCCGCTGACGTATACTCTACCCTGCCATAGGCCAAAGTGACTTCTTTATTAACCAATGGTAATAAAACATATTCGCAGCAGTCAGAGGGGAATCCCACATCATGCCTTTCCATTTATTGGAGTTTTTTGCCAAGGCAGGGTCCCACCCTACAGCCCAGGCTAGCTTAGAACTTACTATGTAGCGTAGGCTGAGGTGGAATTCATCGAAACCTTCCTGGTACAAGCTCTGGAGTGCTGGGATTTCAGACAGGCATGTGTCAGCTCACCTGGCTCTCTTGGAAATGCTATTGCTTTCCCTCCGGAGGAGCAAACACTTAAGTAGCTAGCGAGTTTTTGTCTTCATTTGTCTTCAGTTGCTGTGTCCATCAAACACCTGCTGCACATCGCACACAGAGCGGTGCTTGGGTTCCTCAGCGGAAGATGAGCCCCTACCCGTGTGGGAGATGATGACGGAGTCAGAAGGAGCTAAAGTGTGCGTGTCTAGTTTCCTCCTCTTTCTTCCCCAAAGGCCTCACGGACCTTTCAAGTTTCAGTGCGTCTTAAAATAGCGCCGCTGGTATCCTAGGAAATGGACCTGGACGTAACTGTTTAAGCTGACGTCAGTCACGTCTGCTTTCTCTTGGAGAGGAGGTGCACTTCCTACTTACTTGCCTGCTGAGCTCACGCCTTGGGGCATGTGCTCCGTGTGTCATTTTGTAGGTCGGGACTTCTGGAGGTAGTGTGGGAGGTGACACGCAGGCCTCATCCTGGTTGCCACTCCTGACGAGGCTCTCTGAGCAGCATAAAGTCGAGAGGTGTCAGGACGCTCCGCTCGATGTTTCAAGAAAAGAAGTCTAGCCGTCATGGGCCCGATCGTGTGAACAATGTTCAGCACCTCCTGCTTGGATTCTGCGTCTCCCGGGCCCATTGCGTGGCCTTCCCCCTTCACACCGCCTTTCTTCTTAGCAGTTTCTGGATTTGTACACACCTCCAGGGAGACACTGGAGAAGGAAAAGAAACACAAGTTCGTCAACTTCGCCCAAATCCACTCTTCATCTTCCCAGGATTCTCTGGTTCCAAAGCAGGCCGTAGGAGCATCGGGTGGTCTTGGGGGAGATGAGACAGCCTCTACCTGGGACCCACAGGACCCATCTCACTGAAAGGTGGCTGCAGAGGGGGTATTTTCCTAAAGGTACATATGAACACATGCCTGCTAAGACAGTTCAGTGGTTAGGGGTTTTAATGCCTAAGCTGCGGGAATCATCGGGGAAACATACAACATTGTACATGTCTGTGTAAGCACGACCGGGCATAGCTGGGTGACTCCTTCACTAAGCATGGCTTTTCACAATTGTTTCAATGACTTCTGACCACTGTACTAGCACAGTTCCACAGGGCCCCTTTGGAGGCATTTGAGCCCAAGGCTGCACTGTAAAATCAACCTTTCTGATCCTGGATCTGTAAAGCCACTGCAATACACTGGCAGGACTTTCGTTGACTGACATGTTAGGGAATAAGGCCTCCTATGCACATGTGGGAAACAGCAGGCCTCTGGAGAAAGAGACCCACCCTGCTCTGGACTCCTCCGGCCAAATGACCATTGCACCATGTGCTGTGGGTCCCTCCTCCATATTTAGAAAGAACCAGCGGATCACTGTGAAGGAGATCCAGCCATAGGCGAGACCTAATCTTTTCCACCCCATCTCCGTGATCTGACTCACTCCCTGAGCTCTTGTGACGGACACGTTTACTGTTCCGCCTCTCTCCCGGAAGACCCGAGTCTCTGCAGGGCAGATGATTTAAACCAGCCCAGATAACCATGCTGATGTTAGGTCTTTACAGGTCTTGTGTCTTCAGGTTCCTCAGAAGACATTCAGGTTTTTATCCCACACCAGACTCAGGGAGAACATAGCAGGTACCAGGCTCACTAGAAACCTGACTGGAACATGTCAGTGGGGCTGGAGGGGGTGGGAGTGGTGGTCGAGGCAGGTGGGCATCTCCCAACTTCCTGGGTCTGTGTTCAGAATCATAGCTGCACCTGACCCGGACTCTGTTCCATTTGCTGTTCCCTGCATCCAACCTGTCCCGTGTCACTGTTCCTATACTTTTGTTATTCTTTGATAATTTCATATGTATTTTCAATGTACCTTGGTCATTGTCATTCCCCACGCCCTCCCTCATCACAGTCCCACTGGACCGTTTCTTCTCTCCACCCCCTTCACCAGTGCCCCCTCCTCCTTCCAGCACAGTCATGGGTCGTGCTTTTGTTACCCCGAGTTTGAACACGGGTGGGAGGTTGCTTACTGGAACAGAGACTACTTATAGTGGCTCTACCACTGAAGAACATCCCCCAAATTTTAACCGAGGAGTTCAGAATTTGCTCCTCATGTCTTTTTCTAGTTTCCCCTCCATCCTCACATCTCCCCACTCAAGCTGGATGACACCCCATATCTGCATCACTACAGCATACCGGTTGGTCCGCAGACCTTTACTTGCCCGACTGTGCAGCTAGGGCTCTTACCCTTGGCTAGTATTTGCAAACCTAATCCAAGCACACAAGTGCCCTCTCTCACTCTTAATGGTGATGTATATCACATGCACAAAATGTTATAGTACATAGAGAGAAATGTAAGATTGGATGGGAGGTCTGAGGGTTCCACTTCACTGTCAGCTTGGCTATATTTGGAATCTACCTGGGAAACAGACCTCTGGCCGTGGATGTTTCTGAGATGATTAACTGAGGGGGAAGACAACCCTGAATGTGGATGACATATCTACAGGCTAGGGCTCCAGAACCAGCATTCTCTACTCCCAGCCTCCTAATTGAAATGTGAAGAGTCCAGGGTACTTAAAGTCCTTACGCTCAGGGGACTCAGCTCCAGGGTAAGCGTCTCTGACTTACAGCTTCAGGGATTTCTTGGACTTTTAGTGAGTGTAAACAAGATAGGGTCTTTGGGGACTTCTCTCCGCTTCCCAGTCCCTCCCCCAGGGTGACCTTGACCATGGCCATGGGGTAGCATCACTATTTGAAGCTGAACATCCTCGACGGTTATAGATGAAAGTTCCCAGTGGCCCAGCATGTACCTGAGCGCTTGGAACCACACATCAGCCAATCACATGGCCAGGCCTTAATGAGCCTCAGCTGGAATAACGAGCCACTGACGTGCAGTTCTAATATCCAGTAATTCCCAGAGTTTGCTAGAAGCCCAGAGGGAACACCACCAGTAAGATGGTGCACCAGAGCCGTGTGCCATGCTTCTGATGTCCTTTCCTTTGCAGCTTCTCTTGGGGTCTTTACCGCAACGCAACACTGCTGAGCTATTCAGATTCTTTGATTACCTGTATGTGTTACACATGGCACTGCATCTCATAAAGCAGATCACATACAGATACACAGTGTGCTTTCCGCACACCCCACCCCTGCTCCTCCCTTGCCCCATTAGAACATCCACCCCACCCCTGCTCCTCCCTTGCTCCATTAGGACGTCCACTCTACCCAGTCTCTCTTCCTACAGTGGCGCTACCTTAAGGTAGAGTCCAACAAAGACCTTCAAGGCTCACAGTGAGAAACTTCGACTTTATTCTTAAGGTCGTAAAAACTATGCAAGAACTTGGGGAGCAAGTGAGGATGCCCGGAGTTACAGTGTGGACAGTGGACCTACAAGGGAAGAAAGGCAGCAGGGGTGCTCGCTAGGAGGCCACCATGATGGTCCAGCAGTAAAGCAGCAATGGCGACAGAGTAAACAGAGCAGGAGAACTGGAAACCAGAGAAGAGGGAAATCATTCTGAAGTATTTATCAGTTTGGGGGTACTGCTCCCACGACACAGGACAAGGTGCTAAAGCAGTGACATTGAAAAATCTAGGTCATGAAAACCAGCTGTTTACAGAGGAATGACCACCGTTAATCTGGACAAGCAACTAAGACAGCAATAGCAGAGACTAAAGAGTTTTGTTATTGTCTTTGTTTTGTATGTGGTATGCATGCTTGTATGTATGCATGTTCATGTGTGTTGTTTCATGCACAAGTGTGTGTGTGTCCACTCATGATGTGTGGGGGTCAGAGGTCACTTCTCATGTTAATGCAGGGTCTCTCACAGTCTGGTACTCTGGGCATCCCTGGGGTTATAGATGGACTACCATGCCCATCCATCAGTCACATGGGTGCTTGGGATTCGAACTCTGATCGTCATGCTTTCAGGCATTTTACTCACTGAGCCAGCTCCCTGGCCCTGAAACAGACTTTTAATACAGGATTTACTGCATCAGCATGCTCAGAAAGGGCCACAGGCAGGCCTCGATTCCAATGTAGACACAGACTGCCTGACTGGCTTTGTTTCATTTGTCTTAATTCGATGACTGTGGTGTCACTGTAAGAATTTAGTCTTGTGGCCGGGCGGTGGTGGCGCACGCCTTTAATCCCAGCACTTGGGAGGCAGAGGCAGGTGGATCTCTGTGAGTTCGAGACCAGCCTGGTCTACAAGAGCTAGTTCCAGGACAGGCTCCAAAACCACAGAGAAACCCTGTCTCGAAAAACCAAAAAAAAAAAAAAAAAAATTTAGTCTTGTAAATAGCTAAAGACCATCACCCAGCATCAACTCCCCCCTTGCATTTATGAGTCACAAAACCAGATGTTCTAGGAGCCACCTAGTGAATGCGGCTCTTCTATCATATGACAAACCCACAGAGTTACACAACACTAATTCAGATTGAGACAGCTAAGGGAAACTGTATGTGTAGAGGCTCACGGCTGGAGCACGAGACCACAAGCCAGAAACAGACAGAAGGATCTGTAAGTGGAAAGAGGAAAAGCAGAGGAAGAGAGAGAGCAAGAGCGAGGGAGCAAAAAAGAGAGCATACACAAAGAATTTCCAGATCTGAATTGTTTCTGTCTGAGAATAAAAACAAATTTTATACTTACACTATAATGTACTTCTAAAATTATTGGTTTTTATCACAATCTTCAAGTTAAAAATAATCTCTATGGAATCAACACCCTTCACAATAGCCACAAATAGCATAAAATATCTCGGAGTAACTCTAACCAACCAAGTGGAAGGCTTGTATGACAAGAACTTTAAATCTTTGAAGAAAGAAATTGAAGAAGACACTAGAAAGTAGAAAGATCTCCCATGCTCCTGGGTAGGCAGAATTAACATAGTAAAAATGGCAATCTTACCAAAAACAATCTATAGATTCAACACAATGCCCATCGAATCTCAGCAAAATTCTTCAAAGACCTCGAAAGAATGGTACTCAACTTCATATGGAAAAGTAAAAAACCCAGGAGAGCCAAAACAATCCTGTAAAATAAAAGAACTTCAGGAAGCATCACAATCCCTGACTCCAAACTCTACTACAGAGCTACAGTACTGAAAACAGCCTGGTATTGGCATAAGAACAGACAGGAAAAACAATGGAACTGAATAGAAGACCCGAATATCAATCCACACGTCTTCGAACACCTGACCTTTGATAAAGAAACAAAAAATATCAAGTGGATAAAAGAAAGCATATTTAACAAGTGGTGCTGGCATAATTGGATATCAACATGTAGAAGAATGAAAATAGATCGGTATCTATCACCATGCACAAAACTCAAGTCCAAAGAACTCAACATAAAGCTAGCCACACTGAATCTTATAGAAGAGAAAGTGGGAAGTACACTTGATCACATTGGAACAGGGAACCACTTCCTAAATATAACCCCAGCAGCAAAGACACTGAGAGAAACAATTAATAAATGGGACCTTCTAAAACTGAAAAGCTTCTGTAAAACAAAGGACACTATCAATAAGATAAAATGACAGCCTACAGAACAGGAAAAGATCTTCACTAATCCCACATCAGACAGAGGTCTGATCTCCAAAATATACAAAGAACTCAAAAAATTCGACATCAAAAGATCACATAATCCAATAAAAAAAAATGGAGTACAGACCTAAACAGAGAACTCTCAACAGAGGAATCTAAAATGGCTGGAAGACACTTAAGGAAATGTTCAACATCCTTAGTCATCAGAGAAATACAAATCAAAACAACTCTGAGATTCCATCTTACACCTGTAAGAATGGCCAAAATCACAAACACTGATGACAACTTATACTGGAGAGGTTGTGGGGTAAAGGGAACACTCCTGCATTGCTGGTGGCAAAGCAAGCTGGTACAGCCCCTTTGGACGTCAGTGTGGCAATTTCTCAGAAAATTAGGAAACAACCTTCCTTAAGACCCAGCAATACCGCTGTTGGGTATATATCCAAAGGATGTTATTATGCCACAAGGACATGTGCTCAACTATGTTCATAGCAGCTTTGTTTGTCATAGCCAGGACCTGAAAACAACCTAAATGCCCCTCGACCGAAGAATGGATAAGGAAAATGTGGTACATTTACACAATGGAGTACTGCACAGCAGAAAAAAATAACGACAGCTTGAATTTTGCAGGAAAATGGAAAGAGCTGGAAAACATGATTTTGAGTGAGGTAACCCAGACCCAGAAAGACAATTATCACATGTATTCACTTATAGGTGGTTTTTAAACATAAAGCAAAGAAAGCCAGTCTACAAACCACAATCCCAGAGAAATTAGACAACAATGTGGACACTAAGAGAGACTTACTTAGATCTAATCTACATGGGAAGTAGAAAGTAGAAAAGACAAGATCTCCTGAGTAAATTGGGAGTATGGGGACCTTGGGGGAGGGTTGAAGGGAGGAGGGGAGAGACAGGGAGGGGAGCAGAGAAAAATGTAGAGCTCAATAAATATCAATAAAAAATAATCTCTATAAATTATGCACACTCAAACTTCCCATTATGGACTAACAGTTCGAACAAACTGTCTCATTAGAAGACACTTATTGAACTATTATTTTGGAACCCACTCAGCTTTTCTATATAGCTGAGCACCTAGATGTACCAGTTATAAGTGTAACTATCGTGATGTAGTAGTGCACGCCTTTAATCCCAGAGCTCAGGAGGCAGAGGCGGGCAGATCTCTGTGAATTTGAAGCCAGTCTCATCTGTATAGTGAGTTCCAGAACATCCAGGTCCACACAGTGCACTACTGCTCTCCAAATTAAAAATCTTTTCAAAACATAAAGAATTAAAAAATAAGATAAAATTTATGATGAACTATGCACATAAATAAATAAGACGAGGTAGATAGTGATGATGAAAAGAAAATTTACAGACTGGGAAGAAACTTGCAAAAAAAAAACAACCCTAAAATGATAAAGAAGCTAGACCAAAAATACTCCAAGAATTCTCAAATTCAGCAATTTACAAAAGTGATCCAATGAAAATAAGCAAACGGTTTGGACGGAACCCTTGTGAAAGAAAGAGATGGCCAGTCAAGAGCTGAAAAATGTTTCCTAACCCACCGTACACAGACGCAAACTGAAACCACAGTGGGAAATCACTCCATGCCTCAGAGACGGGCCAGGAACTAAAGAGAAGGCACAGTGGTAAAAGCATGAGGACCTGAGTTCAAATCCCCAGCACCCATGTAAAAGCTGAGTGTGACTAAACTGCACCTACATTCTCAATGTTGGAGGAAGGGGAGTGGGGCTTGCTAGTGACATCCTTACTCCAGATCCGGTGAGAGAGCCTGTCAAAAGGGCGATGTGGTGAATAGTGATAACACACCTGGACCTCCTCTAGCCTCCATGCAGACCGTCACACAAGCACACACACGCGTGCATGCACACACACGTGCACACGCACACACCTTACCAAGAGGTATGTCGTTGACTGTCAATCACACTCCCTATAAAGCTATCCATGGAAAATCACAGGAAGATGTGGTCAGTATTTGCAGTTTAAGTAGAGTTGGAAAAACAATCAATATTTAACCAAGGTGATATTTAGAGATCACTGTGTGTGCAATAAGGGAGTGATGATGCCCCGGAAGTCTGTGTTCAGTCTCAGCCAATGCCTAGCGTTTTTCACAGTTCCTGCAAGGAGTTTTGCTGGTTTATTTTTGTTTTGTATTTACTAGGCTGTAACCGAGGCATATTTACTTTCATGGAGACCAGTTCAAGCAGTGCCGTTCACCTCTACGATGCTTTCTCTCTGCCTCATCTAACCAGGATGGTCCGGCAGAAACCTGTCAGCTTAATCCAGAAACGCCCGGCACTTCTGTTCCACTCTGTTTCTGCGATGCCCCGTGTCTGCCTGGTCTATGGCATTATTTAAACAAGTCATCATTTTCTCACCCATCCTTGAGAGCACCGTTTAGATTAATCGTCCACAGACAGGAGCCATGGTCGGCATAATAACAGGAGAAATAAAAGTCCATGGCAATATATTTTAGTGTTCTGGGATTTTATTTCCAAATTTATCAAAATATAAGATTCTAAGATAGAGTATCTTATACATTGATGCTTGAAATAACTTCCCAAGAAAAGGACATGGGCTTCCCGCCCAGCATATATTAGTGTGCGCCCCAAAACCCTACAGAAAGAGCCTTAAAGAAGAGAAAAGCTTGGAACGAACTTAGAGAAAATAATAAGGCACCTGTGAACATCCTGGCAGGGAAGTGGCCCTGGGGAGCCCCAAAGAGAAGGGCTACAGCTGAGGTCAGAGTCCGGGCTCCAAGTGGGGGAGCACTAGGGAGGTACTGGATCTGCAGCTTCAGTTTTGAGAGGAAAGAGCTTGGAAATGGAAAGAGGGGAAGAATGGGGGTGATGGGGAGTCAAGTCAAAGCAGGAACTCAGTTTGTTACTGTGAGCGGCAGTTTATATAGGTTAAGTGGCATCATGTGATGCGGAGTACCTCCAGCCAATGAGAGACAACCAAGCCCTCCCTCTGGCTAGAGGGGCATCTACCTAGATTTTGCTGTCTCATTCCCGCTCTGCAGTTTTGAGACTATCCATTAAACTTGAGCCAGGCTTTTCTCCATCCTACAGGCCTGAAGGTACAGGTCCTGAGATAATTCTGGCCAAACACCTCCCCCTTTTTGTTTTATATCCCACCCCCTAAAATCAAAGCACAATGATAATATACATACGTATATACATACATACATACATATGATATATATATATATCATATATATATATACTTCGAGATGTCATAATGAAACCTATTGCTCCGTTACTAACTCTAAAAATTATTATCAAAAGTAAAGAAATGACAGTTCACACCCCATAGTGAAGCTTCACCCATGGAAGCTGGACGTCACCCCATCTACAGGTCTTCCATTGCCACCTCTTTGTCTAAGTGTGAGCAAGTGCCTAGGTATCACAGAAGCGTCCAACCAGTCAGGGGCACAAACCACAGGGGTCAAAACAGTAGCTGCCAAAGGGAACCAGTTAACATGAGCGTAGAATCAGAACAGGAACATTGCCCAGAGAGGGGGACAGTCATGACAATGGCATGGTTCATCAGATTCAGATAGAGAAGGGTTAGCTGAGCCCAGAAGTGGTGGTGGTGGTGTTGCTGGTGGTGGTGGTGGCAGTGGCAGCTGCAGTGGCAACAGAGGCAGCAACCGTAGTGCACACCTTTAATCCCAGCACTTGGGAGGCAAAGTCAGGCAGCGTAGCAGGTTATTTCTTTTACGCCACCAAGCTGCTCCCAAACCACGACATGGAGACTTTCTGTCAGTTATGAATGCTTGGCCTAGTTTAGGATCATTGCTCTTTTAACTTAAATTGGCCTGTTTCTCTTTATCTACCTTCTGCCTTGGGGCTTTTTACTTTTCTTTCCATCTGTGTATCTCTTGCTTTCACTGCTTCTCGAGTCTGGCTTCTGGTGGCCCCAGATGTGTCCCTCTCAATTCCTCTCCCAAGCCTAGATTTCTCCTACTGAGTCCCTCTGCCCACCAGTCCTGCCTATCCTTTCTCTGCCTAGCTATAATGGAGGAGGGTCATCTTTCTATCTGTTATTTCATTGGTTAACTAATAAAGAAACTGCTTGGCCTCTGATAGGACAGAAAATTAGGTAGGCGGAGTAGACAGAACAGAATGCTGGGAGAAAGAAGCTGAGTCAGGAGTCGCCATGATTCTCCCACTCCAGACAGACGCAGGTTAAGATCTTTCCTGGTAAGCCACCTCGTGGGCTACACAGATTATTAGAAATGGGTTAGATCAATATGTAAGAGCTAGCCAATAAGAGGCTAGAGCTAATGGGCCAAGCAGTGTTTAAAAATATACAGTTTCCGTGTAATTATTTCGGGTAGAGATAGCCAGGTGGCGGGAAGCAGCGTGCCCATAGCTCTTTATTAGACCAATCAGGTGCCTTAGGCAGTCAAGGCGAAACAAATGCAACACATCTTTACATAATTAAACTAATGCAGTATAAACAATTGTAACACATCTTTGCCCAGTTAAAATAATATTCCACAAAGCAGATCTCTGTGAGTTTGAGGCCAACCTGATCTACAGAAAGAGTTCAGGACGCCAAAGCTACACAGAGATATCTTGTCTTGAAAAACAAAACAAAACCCAGAAGGTGTAGGGTTAAGCCAGCCCCTTAGGGGCGGGTTTGCCTCGGCCGAATGTTTACTGATAAATCGGGCACCTGCGCAGCCCTTTTTCCTGCTTCCTGTGCTGTGCAGGAACCTCAGTTCTGTGAGTTTGTTTCCTCATTAAAGCTGTATATATTTCTTTACAATCTGTCTGCATTTATTTAAGCCGCTACAGGAAGGGCTGACTGTAAGTAACTGTGCTGTTGTTAAGAGCCCTGGAGAGCCAGCCCGGAACACTTGAATCCCACCTCCATCACTTAAAGTGGCTTCTGGCCATGCTACTTAGTCTTAGTTTCTGCATCTGTAAAATACGGGTTAACAATTCCTGCTCAAGGAGCTCCCATGTTGGCGATGCCTCATGGTCGGCATGGCAGCAGAAGGTACACCATGTTTAATAGACAAGCACATGTCCACTCCTTACTGGCTCTATTGGTAAAAGGCCAGAGATGTTGCTCCCAGAGTCTCCCCCATATGGTTCGTAGTTGATATTAAGGATGGAATAAAGACTCCCAAATGGAAAGAGGAATTTTCTCAATAAATCCATATTCAATTTATTCTAAAGCACAGCCAATAGGATCCTGCATCAAAGCAGATTCTCTAGATTATTTGGAGTCAGCAAATCATAAGCCACAGGGAAAAATTAGAGTAATGATGGGGCTAATTAAAGACCAAGAGGTGAAGCGGGCGGTGGGGATGCTCTGCCGACGTTTTACAGTGCCTTGCTGCTGTGAAAGCGGCTCAATCTGCTAATCAACCCACTTGTTTCCATCTCAGGAAATGCAAGGGTACTCAGAATAGCACCATGTTCCAAACTCTGCTTTGAAGTCAGAAAAGGAAGCTGGTTCATTAATGGCCCAGGACAGTTCCTAATTAGGGCAATTGGAATTAATGCATGCATTTGACGATGAATTTCTTGGTTCAGCTTTGTACTAGTTTGACAGTGACAGAGTGAGAATAATCCACGCTAGCTCATCCTCATCAGACTCCTATCTTACTGCACACAACAGGGGCAAATGTCCGCTCACACACTACACAGCCAAATGCACAGATAAATACAGTTACTTAGGCCATGCCAGAGGCTCAGTTGGCAAAATGCTTGCTTTATAAGCATGAGAATTCAAGTTTAGATGCCCGGCACCCACATAACAAGCCAGGCACAGTGGCAAGTGCCTATAATCCTAGGACTGGGGAGACAGAGACAGGGGGATCCTGGGACTCACGGGCCAGCTAGTCAAGATGAATCAGTGAGCTTCAGGTTCAATGAGAGACCCTGTCTCAAACAAACAAAGTGGAGAGGAGTTGAGGAAGATATTCGACCTTGAGCTCTTCCCTCCACATATATGCTCACACATGCTCATACCCAACACACACACTCACATGCATTGCAACACACACAGCTGTTAGACACACCACCCCACTCTGTGGAAAGATGGGCAAGCACAGATGGCCCTGTTGCGTCTTCAGAAGTTCATCTTGCCCCTCGTTCCCACTGCTTCTTAGAGGTCTTGGCTTTTGCCCAAATGCTCAGCATTGAAAACTCGTTTCTCTACACCAACTCCCTCTCTCTATCCTTGGAACCCCTCCCTAGGGCATCTGAGGACTTCCAGTCCAGTATGTAAGAGACAGATGTGAGAGCCAGAGTTACATTTTCGGTTTTAATTACTATGCCTATGGAATCCATGAAACAAAAATATCTCTGATTTACAAGTCTCATGCTCAAGGACAGATATCTCTTGAAATGTTGGAAGCTACTGTTTAGGGGAGATCACAGATCGCTTGTTTTCACCCCTTAAACAGATTTGTTTGACCTGTCTGTACTGGGTGTGCTTGATCACATGTGAGCAGGAGGTTCACAGGCAGGAAATATGTCAGGATACACACTCAACCCGACTGGATGTCAGCTGGAGGTACGTCAGGATATATGCTTGCACCAGACTGGACCTGATGGAAAATACTCAAACCACTGCAAAACCTGATCTGAGGCCATCTCTGGAAACCTAGAGACAGATCTGGCTAGAGCCCAACCACCTGGCCAGTATTTAATTAAAGCTCACTTCAAATATGGCTTTAAATTGTGGTAGTAGCCTTATTCTCAGCTAGTGGGGTTAACGTTTTCTGGAGGCCCCAGTGAGATTCACACCATCCACACAAATTCTAACACTAGACATGCACTCTGGAATTCTGGGGCTAAGGGATCACTTCAGGAGGCACGTGAATTGAGATGTTTCGAAGTTTCGTGACTGCCTTCAGTTCGCGGACTACTGGAGTGAGCTGCCATGCTAGAAAGAAAGCATGACTCTACCTGGGGCATGGAGGGGGTTCAAAAGGACCCCAACATCCTCCCATCCAGGTTCAGCACGTATACCCATTGGATTCTGGATCTGATTCTGATTGGAAAGCTTTGTTCCCCAGGGAAAATTTTGTCTGTCTGTGACTTGAGAAAGTTGCATATGCTTGCTGTGTTTTAAAGTTTTGTCTCTCATGTTTTCTGGTGTGTCTGAAAGTTTTGTTGCATTGTCTGTCGTGTTAGAAAGGTTCATCTGTTTCTCGAGAGAGTTGTGTGTCCTTGCTTTGTTGGAAACTTTTGCCTGTGTTTTCTGGTGTGTCTGTAAGTTTTGTTGCAAGCATGGATCTGAGACAGAAATGGATTGGATATTTTGGCTGTTGCCAGCTGCCAGTCATTGCTGTTGCCATGGCTGCATTTATGGCTGGGGCTCAGAATTCACCTCTGAGCTCTCTGGTCACTGAATTATGGTTAGCAGGCATTCAGAGGCTTTTTGGGCGTAGACAGCATTGAAATTGTTTTATACTGCTCTATTTTATTCGAAAGCTGGCTTTAGACTTGGATTATGGCTTTCCCTTTAGACACGGGTGTATTTGGAAGTTTCCTCCGTGTCCTGTCAGTCTGAGCCACCTGACCCAGTGATGAGTTAGAGAAAGCACAGGAGAGCCGCCAAAACAGACTTGTTTATCTGAACATTCTGCACCTGCAGATTTATATGTTTATTTTGTTGGAGATGGTTAAAAATCTATAAAATCTGAAAAATAAATGTTAAAACTAGTAATACTGGGAGTTGATATCTCTGTATGTGTAATTTTAAAGGAACCATGGGCATGATTCCATTTTGGATTGCTACCATCTTTACGCAGCCATGTATATGGCAGCCATCTTTGCTAGGGTTGGAGAAGGTGGATGTCATGTGACTTCACCATCTTTGGGCAGCCACGTATATGGCAGCCATCTTTGCTAGGGTTAGAGAAGACCAATGTCACATGATTTCACTGCCATCTTGAATAAAGGTGATCATCTGGACTGGGCCGACCAAGGAGGCAGCAACCACCTCGCAGCCACGCATCATGTCACCCTATCACACCATCTTGGATATGCAGGGAACTTTGCTAGCACTTGTTCTAGGAGCACAGACTGCTCAGGGCCAGCCTCAGAAAGCAGGGCAGCATCACAGACATCCCTCAGCATCCCAAGCCCTCCTTCCTGCGCTCCACACCCACACAGAAGGGGACGGTGAGGGTCTGGGTGTCCCAAGACTCCCGGACAGGCTTCAGGCTTCCCTCAGGAGTCCCTCCCACAGCTCTGCTTCCCTCAAGGAAGGCCTGCCCTCTCCTTACTACAAATGAACTAAAAAAAACTCTACAAATTCTCTAACTTAGTGCTTGGCAGGTTCATGTTGAAAAAAATTTGGAAGATCTTTGTGGGCAAAACTTGACTCACGTGTTTAAGGTATTCAAAAAGCCTACCCTGAACTCGGAGGCTGAGCACTGAGCTTTCTCCATCTTCGGCATCCCGGGGCAGGCGAAACGGTAAATCAGGAAACGTTAAGTATTTGTTTCAAACTCCCCATGATGGCTGTCATTAGTCTCAATTCAGGCAATCTTCATGGTCAACAATAATTTACATATTACCTGAGAGCTTCTGTCTGTGAGAGCTGCTACACAAAGACAGAGGCAAAAATTGACTAGAAAGGATTGATTCTTTGAGAGTTTCAAAACTGGAGAAATGCCTGCTGCCTACCGGAATGCTTCTGAGGCATCTCAGACATTTCCTCTGGATTCCAGGGAGATGACCAGGGGACATTTGCTCTTGGATGACCGTCATCACCTTAAATTATTTGCAAAAAGCCTACAACCTTTTTATCAGCTTATATTCACTGCCCATGGTAATAAGTTCAATAAAGACACTTTCATTTGATTATATCACGTACTCTGACCACAGTCCCTGTCCATGTCCTCCCCTTCCTCTCCACCCCTCCTCAGGCCCCTTCCCTTTCCCAGGGAATCATTTCAACCTTCATTGTCACATACACACGGGGGGGGGGGGCAGGAGGCAGAGGCAGAGGATGAGAAGGACAGAGAGGGACGGAGAGAGTCTAGGATTGACACATGACAAAACTGTGATATTTATGTTCCTGAGTCTACCTTACTTTACTTAAAATGATGGACTCCAATCCCAACCATTTCCTCAAAATGCACAATTTTATTCCCCTCTATTGCTAGATAATACGCATTGTGAATATCTACTATATTTCCCCTTCCTAACTCACTTGTTTATGAACACCTACGCTGAGTCCATGGTTGAGCTATTTTGATAGTGCTTCAATAACATGAATATTTCTTTAAAAATCAAAAAATAAAACTACTATACTGTGTTCAAGGCTAGTGTGGACTACACAGGAAAACCTTGGTTCACACAAGCGAACCCGGGACTTAGGTCTGCTGACACCTCCCCAGGCCACTTAGCGCAGACACAGTCAGGGGGCCGACGCCTATGAGAAGAGGGCAGTAGATCTCCTAGCCGGACCCCTTGGTTGTCAGGTGGCTTTCTTGCCAATCAAATGCAAAGTAAGATTGAACCTGTTTTCCAAGTGTGACCACTCACAACACCCAGCTGCCTGAATTGCGGGGACTCTACCCTCTCCTGGGAGGGAGGGACTTATCCACAGGAGCTGGTGACAGCTCCGAGCATGCTCAGACCTACCAGGCGCTGTTTGAGTTCCTTCCCTCTCAGAGTGATGGCTTCCCAGGGAGCCCGACCAGAAACACAGATTTGAATGTTTGCAAACATGCTTTTTACATGGAGGTGTCACTTCCTTCAGGGTGCCTGTCCCCTGTGCACACTGGTATATAGTTGTGGTATATTTTTCTAAAAATGTGTTTTGGATCCAGGAGTCTAATGAACCATAATTTTCTTTTGAAAGTTTTTCCATATTAAAAAACACTGTTATATAAATTTTCTCTTCAGATGAATGGAATGATTGGTAAATGGAATTTGTACATACACATATACATGGACATGTATATGCACATATCATCTATAAACATACATACACACATTGACACATATATACATCATATAAAACCATATATAAACATATACCATACACACATGTATACATACATATATACATGCTTACATGTACCCATATATCATATACATAAATACACATGTGGGCACATATACATCATATACATGCAATTACACACATGTACATATAGACATCATATACACACATACACACTCCTTGCCTCTTAATATTTTAATGACATAATATTTCCCTACAGGTGACAATTATCAATTTAATTCAAAACCATATTTGATACACACATGGCAGGTACTGTTAGCCATCATATGTCTAGGGTGCACACTCTTCTCAAAGAGATTTTTACACAATGTCCTTGGTTTAATGAGTCATAAGAGACTCTTCTTTGAAACGCACGCGTCTTCCTCTCGCTCCTCTTCTCTTCCCTTTCTGAATCACGGTCAGAGCAGCAGGACCCCACAGCCTCTCCTACAACCCGGATGTCACCCTGATGCTGGTGCTCAATCAAGAACTGGATTTAGTTAAGTTCCCCAGTGTCCTCACGGAGGCCATTAACCTACCTGAGCACAGCATCCACCGCATCTGGGAGGAAAGACAGGGGGCCCTCTGTGGCGCAATGCTGTTTCCTTCACGTGAGAAGCCGAGTATGTCACTGGGCTGAACACTGGGCACGGGGATCATCCACTGCACCATTCTGGAATTGTTCAAGTCCCTTACTCCCATCTCTATGGATGCTTCATAGTAACTTCTTAGTGTCCTCCCACTCACGGGTGCCAACGCACTGTTTACTTTGAAAACAAAACAGCTTTGGGTGGTTGCCCCTTTCCTTCTGAGACACTCCCTGCTGGAGGGCATATCCTAAAACCAAGGGAACCTTACAAAGCCTCAGGAAGTACCTGAAACTTACAAAGCTCCTTTACAAAAGTAACAAGGTACCTCCCCAGGGCTAGAGAACCGTAAACAAGCCATGGGGGAGGTCGCCAAGGCAGAGCCCCCCCCAGCCAAGGTGGAGCCCCCCAGGCTGTATAGGGAGCCAAGGCGGAGCCCCCAGGCTGTATAGGGAGCCAAGGCAGAGCCCCCTCATTGATCCCCCATGCTCCCTCCCCCCAGCAGGCTGTGTGGGGGAGTACTAGGGACTCCCACACATCCTCCTCACCTCCCACACATCTTCACCCAGGTTAAGGTGACATTTTTGTAGGAACTGCTGCCACTAAATCACCAGAAACCCTATAAGTGGCCTCTCAGCCACACTCCTATAAGTAATCCCAATAAACCAAGGAGATCACCAGGCTAAACTTGGGTGGATTCTTTCTTTGGTCCGTCATTGGTGCTGCACTGGAGCGAACAGACATTCGTTCACATGTCCCTTTTATTAATTCCATCTTCATGTGTCTTTCTTGGCTTTTGTTTTTGATTTGAGACAGAGTGCAACCCCATAGCTCTGGCAGACCTGGTACTCAGTGCATACACCTCAGCCTTCCTGCATCTGGGAGTCCAGCTATCCTCATGTAAGCTCTGAAGCCAACTCTACTTCAGAAAAGAGGCACCTGGGCCTTGCTCAGCATCACAAAGGGCAGAACACAGAGCTAGAGAGGGAGGGAGGGAGAGAGAGAGGGGGGTGCTGTTATTGCTTAGATCATACAAGCCCTGGTCAAAAAGCTAGCTCATATTTGCTGAATGAAGAGACAGTCTCTCATGTCTGCTGGTTCCCAGGGTTAGCGGGAGAAAAGCTGTGGGAAGTCTGCTCTCCCGTGTCTTTAAGAGACATACATGGATCTACATAGGAAGGAGAAAAAGACAAGATCTCCTGAGTAAATTCGGAGTGTGGAGGAGATTGGAGAGGGTAAAAGGGGAGAGGGGAGCAAGGGAGGGGAGCAGAGAAAAATGCATAGCATAATAAAAACAGTAAAAAATGGATAAAAGAGAAATATGTGACAAAGCAGAGGATAAAGATGGCCTTTGTCGGGGACTCTCAGTGACACCCCCTGTCTCCCACACTTTCACTCTTTTCACACCCCTGATGATTTTTATAACCTTGTAAAATATGACTTTCAATATGTAAGCATACGGTTCCACGCGCTACTCACTACGTGCTGTGGGAACTAGGCAGAAGATTTAACAACATACGCACATGATGGAGGAAGGTCATTGGCTAATTCTAATAAAGAAACTGCTTGGCTCTCATAGGTTAGAACATAGGTGGGTGGAGTAAACAGAACAGAATGCTGGGAGGAAGAGGAAGTGAGGTAAGATGCCTCAGACAGACGTGATAGCTCTGTTCTCTGAGGCAGACGCCATGAAGCAAGCTGCCAGGTCAGACATGCTGAATCTTTCCCGGTAAGACTGATGCTACACAGATTATTAGAAATGGGCTAGTCCAGGTGCGAGAGTTAGCCGAGAAGAGGCTAGATATAATAGGCCAAGCAGTGTTTAAAAGAATACAATTTGTGTGTTGTTATTTCGGGTAAAGCTAGCCGGAAAGCGGGAGCTGGGTGGTGGAATGCAGCCCCATAGCTCCCACAACAGAAAGGTGCCCAGATGTGTGGACAACTGAATCCACAGAAAGCTTGAGAAAGCTTGTGAAAGAGTAAGCATGTTTTCTTTTTTTTTTAAATTTATTTATTTATTAAAGATTTCTGCCTCCTCCCTGCCACAGCCTCCCATTTCCCTCCCCCTCCCCCGGTCAAGTCCCCCTCCCTCATCAGCTCGAAGAGCAATCAGGGTTCCCTGACCTGTGGGAAGTCCAAGGACCACCCACCTCCATCCAGGTCTAGTAAGGTGAGCATCCCAAATGCCTAGGCTCCCCCAAAGCCAGTACGTGCAGTAGGATCAAAGACCCATTGCCATTGTTCTTGAGTTCTCAGTAGTCCTCATTGCGGACAATAAAGCATGTTTTCTTGGTAGCAGCAATTTCTCGGGTCTACTCTGCTTGCTAGAGGCAAGCAAGCGCTCTCATCTAAGAGAGGCTTCCTGACTCGGCTTTATCTGCAAAACCCTGCAGCTCATTAAGAGGTCCTGCCACTAAACACTTAAACGGTGTTGACGAAAAGCTGAACACATGCTTTTCGGTTTTCAGCCATAGCAGGAAAAAAGCTGCGCCGTTTAAAAATGCTGGCTTTCTGGGCTGTCCTGCCAGGGCAAACTCTGACTCTTTTACGCAGGCAGGCGGTTCGTGCGGTTTGCAAGCACAGGCTGCTGAAGCTCGCTTGCTGGCAGGGACCTTGAAATGCCATAGAGTTGTGGCAGTAAACATGGCTACAGCCTAATTAACGACGCCCCCATTCAGCAGGAAGCAGTTTGGAGGGAAATAACTGCGCCCATATTCCCATGTATTGTTTATAAATGTTCTTTTACATTTAAAGGGGGAGATGATATAGGTATGAATAATTTGCATTGATATGGATTTTGCTTTAGTGTTTTAAATTTAAGGTCAATTTTGTTATATGTATATGTGTTTCTGATCTTGATTAAGGTATTGTGTTTGTGTAGTTCATTTAAAAATGTAATGTATATAGGTTGTTAATGGATAGCCATTAATAATAGTCAAATTTGTAGTCATGTTAGTTAGATTTTCTAGATGTACATAGATATATTTTAGATAGGCATTCTTCATATCTTTCAAAGACTACATAATATGGCATTTAATGTTTTAATAACTTAGGACTTTTCATGACAATGAGACACTCTGCTCCTGGCAGCACCAATCTACTTCAAGAGGAAGATGGACATCGAAGAGGATCCTTATGGAGTTTGATAGCCATTTGGGCAAGAAAACTGCTCTTGCCTGAACTGTTGCATAAACTGGACACAGAGAACCCGCAGAGAGAGGGCTACTGAACTTGCCTAAAGGTGAGATGATCTTTCGGGGTTCCTGATTCATGAAAGAGTCTCCGAGACATTCTGCAGGACACAGCAGATAGTGACTGAACTGCCTTTGAATTTTCCTGCTTCATGAAAATATCTGCTGGAAACTATGGGCCTGTAGGCCGAAGATGGATGCCCCAACGGTACAGAGGAACTTTGAGTGACTGTCCAGGCAGCGAGATGTCTCTGTCATTTCTAGAGTTTGGAAGTTGCTTATTTCTTGTTTGCTTAGATAATATTATATCCTTCTGGAGTTCTTGATGGAGTTAAAGAATATATAGATAGTTATAGTTTTCCTTTGTTATGATAAAAGATAAAGTAGATATAAATATTGTAACTGTAATTTTTACTTGATAACTGGTTTGTTATATGTAATTTTGCTATGTTAAGTTAAAGCCTTCCTTTTTTTGTTTAAACAGAAAAAGGGGAAATGATGGAGGAAGGTCATTGGTTAATTCTAATAAAGAAACTGCTTGGCTCTCATAGGTTAGAACATAGGTGGGTGGAGTAAACAGAACAGAATGCTGGGAGGAAGAGTAATTGAGGTAAGACGCCTCAGACAGACGTGATAGCTCTGCTCTCTGAGGCAGACGCCATGAAGCAAGCTGCCAGGTCAGACATGCTGACTCTTTCCTGGTAAGACTGATGCTACACAGATTATTAGAAATAGGCTAGTCCAGGTGCGAGAGTTAGCCGAGAAGAGGCTAGATATAATGGGCCAAGCAGTGTTTAAAAGAATACAATTTGTGTGTTGTTATTTCGGGGCATAGGCTAGCCAGGCAGCCGGGGTGCTGGGGACGCAGCCCTGCCGCTCCTATTACAACACGCACAGACAGAGACAGACAGACACGGGGACACGAGTCATCCTTGAAACAAGAATGCCAAGAATGCCCCCCTTTTCTTTTATCCTTGAGACAAGAATGCCAACTTTGTTGTGCTCAGGGGCAGCTTATATAGGGATCTGGCCACGCCCCAGCTCTCGGGATCTTTCAGTCCGCCACTCTCCTGCCATCAAGGTCTCGAGTTCAGAGCAGGTGCAGGCCACTCAGAGCAGGGGAAAATAAGTTGTTTACAAGAAATTCAGGGCCTGGGGGTCCACAGCCCCCAACATGTAAGTAATATAAACAAGGAAGAAAAGGAAGAAAAGCAAATGAGTGGGACAATACTAGCAAAACTCATGTCTCTGACTCAATCACAGCAACCCCTAAGCTGCGCTGTGCCCTCTCCAGTGTTCAGTCTGTGCTGCAATAGTATTCTAGCCCTTGATGTATGCTGAGTACTGTAGTCGAGGGTTTCCTGGTTCCCACAGTTGTTAAGTTCCAAAGAAATCACACAGAGGTCTACATTAACTGTAAATTGATTGGCCTATTAGCTCAGACTTCTTATTAACTCTTTTTTTTGAGACAGGGTTTTTCTGTGGCTTTGGAGCCTGTCCTGGAACTAGTTCTGTAGACCAGGCTGGTCTCGAACTCACAGAGATCCGCCTGCCTCTGCCTCCCGAGTGCTGGGATTAAGGGTGTGCGCCACCATCGCCCAGCCAAACTCTTATAACTTATATTAGCCCGTTATTCTTGTCTATGTTAGCCACATGGCTTGATACCTTTTTCAGTGAGGCAGTCACATCTTGCTTCTTCTGTGGCAGGCTCACAACTGCAGAGGAATGGGCTTCCTTCTTCCCAGAATTCTCCTGTTCTCCTTCACCTACTTCTACTTCCTGTCTGGTTGTCCCACCTATACTTCCTTCCTGGCTACTGGCCAATCAGAGTTTATTTAAAATATAATTGACAGAATACAGACCGTGGTCCCACACCAGAGTACCTCAATGAACTGACTAATAAAGCTATAATCATATAGTTACACATGTTTGTTTAGTTTTCTTCCATTTTAGCAAACATAGGTTTTAAAAACCCACCATTCTCTGTACTCAAAATCCACCAATCCCTGAGCTCAAAACCTCACCAATTCCTGAGCTCAAAATCCCACCAATCCCTAAGCTTTCCCCAAGTGCAGGCCTAGAAATCCCACCAATCCCCACCCTGAAAACCTCCACCCCCAGGAAACTCTATATAAAGCCTGACTCCAGCTCAGTCCCCTGCTGTTTCTCACCTGAGCAGAGGTAGTCACCCTCCTAAATCTCTCCTGTGAGGTTTGTTGTGTCCTGTGACTTTGTGGTATTCCTTGGCTCCTGACTCCCAGGATACCTTTCCCCTCAGAGCCGCAACACTTGCATCATGGAAACCTCCCCCTTAGAACTGCAGCAATGACAACAACCATCTTATTTCTCAACACTGGTAGATAATCAAGGCCTTGATCTACTGGAGTTTATTGAACGCCTGGGGAGAATTCACACTGACGCACGCACTTTTTCAGTCCAGATAACCGCGTGTTAAGGTTCCTCCAGAGCTGGGCTGGTGTTTTTGGACAGGTCATCAGCCGCAGAGTCCCCCAGTGGAGGACCAGGTAGGAAACACTGGCCACATGGTCTCCACACAGTGACTTCAGTGGAGCCCTTAGCAATGTGTCAGGGAATGAATGGCATTGTACATTAAAATAAAACTTTATACATAATGAAACTTGAATTTCTTTTCTGATGTGTCATGAAATGTTACTCAGTTTTTACTTTGTTTTTCTCCTAAAAATGTAAAAATCTTTCTTAGTTCACAACAAGACTTTCAAAAGTAATAGGAAGCCTGGGCTGGTAGCTTGCTGACCCCCACCCAGCGCTCCAGAGTACAGGGTACGGGGTTCAGCTGCTGAGACACTAGTGTATCCCAGGCTGTCCTTTGCTACCCCTAGCCAGGCTTCCTCGTTGTTTCGTTTCTGGTTTGGGCACTTGTGGGGAGCAGACAAGCGGCTCTCATCATCACATGATGCTTTAGGGGCTGTGCAAAGGAATCACCCTCAGAGCTCATCATAGTTGGCCAATAACTGTAGTAGTATGTGTGTGGGCCTATGTGTGTGTGTGCCTGTGTGTGTGTGCTTACGTGTATGTGTGCCTGTTTGCCTGTGTGTGTGCACGCACATGTGCCTGTGCATGTGTGTGTGCCTCTGTGTGTGTGCACACATGTGTGTGTGCCTGTGTATGTATGTATGTGTGCCCATGTGTGCATGTGCCTGTGTGTGTGCACCCACCTGTGTGTGGGCATGCAGAAATCAAAGATAACATTGTATGAAGTGGTGTCAGAGTCTCCTGTCCCCACTTCCCACCTCATCCCACCAGAGATGGCAAATACTTGCCACATCCTCTTTTAAGTGTGAGTTCTGGGAACCTAGCTCAGCTGACGCCTGCAGGACAAGGAGCTGTCCTGCTTTCTCCCTGGCTCTGTCTGATAGTCCTAACAGCCTCCCTGACATCTGTCCACCCAAGGCAGGATGAGCATCCAGAGGGTCTCTCCGGGAAGTCTTCACGGAACACCAATATTCCCCAGGCAAACACATCTCACCCTGCCTCGCCTGAGAACACCTGGCCAGCTGCCACCCTGAAATACAAAGGCAAATTATGAAGTTAACCCCCCTCACTGCTCTCTGCGGCCCAGGCTGATAATAAGACAAAGAGCAATTTCCTCTTGTGGATTGTGAAACTGCATGGGGGAAAATCCCTTTCCTCTGATCTGGGTGACTCAGAGCGGGAAGACTGCCTGTGCCCTGCCTCTGGGCTATCATGATCACAAATGCATATTTATCAGCCTCTGCTGTTTGTGTGCCACTTGTGTGAAGCGTGGGGACAATTAAGTCCCACTCATTTCCCCCTTAATTATTAAATTATACCCTAGATGACTAAATGCTTCAAGTCCTAAGGACAGAACCAAAAACAATCAATCTGGGCACACAGGACTAAGCAGTGGCAGTGAAAACAAATGACATTCACCAAGACCACATCAGCTTCTCCCTGAGACATCAGCTTCTCCCTGAGACATCAGCTTCTCCCTGAGACATCAGCTTCTCTGTTCATCTCAGAAGTCTGGAAGTGGCGAGTGAACAGGACACGCCCAGGCTGGAGGACTTGCTCACACTATGAAAGGCTATGACCACAACCTTGTTACATATTTTCTCCACCTTCTGGTTGATGGAATTTTGAGAGTTCCAGGTAGCTATCTCATCTGCCAGAGTTTTTCTAAATAATCCTTAAATTTTGGGCACAAAAATGGCACACCTCACCTGGACCCCAACTGGAATTTTCAAATAAAAAAAAAAGCATGCCCAAGGAATGTTTTTGAGGTAGGGGTGATGGTGCAGACCTTTAATCCCAGGGCTCAGGAGACAGAGACAAACAGATCTCTGTGAGTTCGAGGCCAGCCTGTTTTACATAGTGAGTCCAGACTGGCGAGAGTCTCAAAAAGTATATATA